>NC_066553.1:4399987-4679453 GCF_024679095.1 Eriocheir sinensis
AGTGTTCACTGCATGGTTGTAACAGCTAAGATAATTGACCTGTTATGAACCCTGTTTCATGCCGCCGCCATGAATCCGTTTCTTGTCCCTATGAATAATCACCATGAGGAAGGCTCTAAGCTGCCTCTGCTGCTGTGTTGCTCTCACCCTGGGAAGCAAACTCACCCGACCAGCAGGGGGTTGAAGAAGGCGATGGCCTCTTGGGTGAAGCACCGGAGGAGGTTGAACACCATGGAGGACTTGTTCAGCTGCCAGATGGTGCGCACCAGGGACACCTTTGCCTCAGTCTTCGCGCTCACAGTCGGGGCATCGTTACTGAGCTTTGCGTTCTGCCCAGTGTGCCGCTCCTTCCTGCAAACACACCAAGGCACAGAGCCACGACGACATTACCAGCCGCATATCGGTATGATATTATTTTCAGATTGGTGTGTGAATTATAGGAAAAAAAAAGAGGTAAAACATATCTACTACTTATTATATCATCTCTTTCTTTATGGGGAGGAAAAATTTGATGTTTTTTGTAATGATGGCCTGTCTGACTGGTGGTGTATGTGTGTGGTCTTACCTAATTCTTACGTACGTATTTGTGTTTTTAGAAGGATTGAGTCAAACTTGTAGTGTCTTGCCTTTTGAAACTATAAATGTGACTAATTTCTGTCAAAATACAGTTAGGCATAAAAAAGTACAGTTTTCCATACAGGAGCATGGATACATGGAATGGACTAAACAAAGATACTGTTTAAGCAGAAAGTGCACATAAAATGAAGTAAAAGTTGACCAAATACAGATAGGGAGACAGGACTATCCAATCTTGAGCTCAGGCCCTGTATACTACAAATAGGTAATCACACACACACACACACACACACACACATAGAAAATATAAAATAGATTGCCCAATAGCAAAGAGTGACCATGCGATTGTGGAATTTGAAGTAAAAGAAAAGAGAATGATTGACTGAAAAGAGGATCACAAAATAGGGAGAAGTTACTACTCTAAGGCAGACTTTATTAATATGAGAACTTTTTTTGTTAATGCAAATTGGAGTGGGCTGTACAAAGCCAAAAGTACACAAGACAAGTGGGAGGAGTTTTTAAAGTTGTACAAAGAACCCGAGAATAGATATGTCCCTAAGGTAACCAAAAAGGATGTTGGTAAAAAGGAATGGTTTAACAGAAGATGCGAGGCAGCTAGAAAAAGAAAGGAGGAAGCCTGGAAGGGATGGAGGAGACGAAGAAGAATCAACACGTGGAACAATTTCAAACAAGCAAGGAATGAATATACAAAGATTAGAAGAGAAGAAAAACGGAAATATGAAAAAGATATAATCGACAAATGCAAAGACCAACCTAAATTATTTTATACACATGTGAACGGCAAATTAAAGAATAGAGAAACAATCGATAAACTGAAAATGGATGGAACTACATATGATGACCCAGCAGAGATGGCAGAAGTGATGAACAACAGCTTTCATAGAGTTTTCACAAAGGAAGACGAATTTGTACAACCACCGGGGCAGGAAAGAGGAAGGGTTTTGCAGGAGATACAGTTAATGGTGCAGGAGGTCAAGGAAAGCTTGAACAGGCTGGATGTAAGAAAGACGACAGAGCCGGATGAAGTATCAGGGTGGATCCTGAAAGAATGTAGTGAGCAACTTGCAGAGAAACTGCACTCCATAATGAATGCCTCCCTGAGTAAAGGAAGGTAACCACAAGATTGGAAGAGAGCAAACATAATACCAATTTATAAAGGAGGAAAGAGAGAGGACCCATTAAATTACAGACCAGTATCACTCACTAGTGTGATTGCGAAGATATGTGAGAGGCTAGTTAAAAACAGGTGGTCGGATTTTTTAGAAAGGGAGAGAATTATCTCGGATTGCCAGTTTGGATTCAGGAGAGGGAGATCGTGTGTCACCAACTTGTTATGTTATTACTCAAGGGTGACCGATTTAATAGAAGAGAGAGAAGGCCGGGGAGATGGAGTGTACCTGGATTTGAAAAAGGCATTCGACAAAGTACCGCCCAGAAGACTAATTTGGAAAATTAAAAATAGGGGTGGAGTGGGTGATGGACTGATTAAATGGCTGGAGGACTTCCTAACTAACAGGGAAATGAGGACAATAATCAAGGACAAGGTTTCCAACTGGTGCCCAGTGAGGAGTGGGGTACCACAAGGTTCGGTGCTGGCGCCAATAATGTTTGCTGTTTATATAAATGATATGGTGGACGGAGTGACCAGCTATGTGAGTTTGTTTGCAGATGATGCAAAGCTATTGAGACGAGTCAATGATGTGAAAGACTGTGAGGCATTGCAGAGGGACCTGGACAAAATATGGGAGTGGAGTGGTACATGGCAGATGGAATTGAACCTTGGGAAATGTAAAAAAATAGAGTTTGGCAAGAGTGGTAGAAGATGTGAATAAGATTATAAGATGGGAAGTGAGATAATATGCAGAGGAATGGAAGAAAAAGATTTGGGAGTGACCGTCTCAGAGAACATGTCACCGGACAAACACATCAACAGGATAACGGGACAAACTATGAATTTGCTGAGGAACATGAGAGGACATGGAAAGAAGTTGAGGGCGATCACGTGTAGGCAAGATGCGAAAAAGTTTAGCTTCCCAAACAGAAGCATTGAGCTATGGAATAGACTGGAGGAGGAGGTGGTTTGTGCAAGAAACATTCATGATTTTAAGGAAAAGTTGGATAAGAGAGGATATGGAGACGGGACAGCACGAGTGTAGCTCTTTTCCTGTATGTCACAACTAGGTAAATACAACTAGGCAAATACACACCTGCCGTCCAGCACGCGTCGCCACTTGCTGTACACCGCCCTTGCTGAGTTTATGGGCTGCGCGTCAGGCAGGTCCTGGGTGGCTAGGGGCTGCCGCCACCCCCGCCAGATGATAGGGAACACATACACGTACAGCAGGCGGTTCAGAAACGATGCGTCCAGCTCTGGGTTAGGATTCTGTGAGAGGGAGAGGATTTGATGGTTTCAGGTGGAAAGGCAGCTGCATGGAGGCTTGCTTGGGAGGGACTGCTGGGGGTGAGTGAAGTGATGTGCCCCTAGTGTATGCTCCCTGTCAGTGGTTATAAAATATGGGATATGTGTGTGTAAAGTTATTAATCAATCATTAAACTCTCGGTGTGTGAGTGTGTGTATGTGTGTGTGTACCTCTGTTCGTGTCAGCTTCTGGAGGCCGGAGGGCACATCATTCACGCAGGAGGCGATGAAGAGCACCAGGGCGCCGAGGTACTGCGTGATGGTCGTCGCCACTAGTATGGTGGGCAGTTGGCCATCCTGGTGTGGTGGGAGAGCAGAAACATTACATTAGAACAAAACATTTGGAGCCTGGAAAAAGGACATTCGGCCTACACAGAGCCGTCCCTGGACACCAAATAGCACTATCCTCTATGTCCATGAATTTATCTTGCCACATCTTGAGGGTTACTGTTGTACATGCTGGCAGTGGCATTCATTACAAGACAGCTTTTTTAGTCTGTTTCATGCACAGTAACACTAATATAACATAATATAACAGCAACATCAGTTAGCTTTGTTCTTCTGTAGCATGGCATGGCCCTAAGAGTGATGCATTACCCTTATCTTCATCTAGACACCAGCAACATCACTCAGTATAGTACAGCAACACTCTTTGATACCAGTGACAGCAGCATTAGTCAACACAGGCCACCAGCATTAAGTCTTGCCTGGTGGACAATGGCGGTGGTGGCGGTGATGAGCTGCGGTATGCCTGCCATCAGCGTCACCAGCCAGTACACCCCCAGGACAGCGCTGCTCCTTTTCCCGTGCCGCCGCTCTGCCAGCAGCAGGCTCAGGTACAGTGTCTGGAGCCATGACAAAAAGGAGGAAGAGAAGAAAAAGTAGATTAGAAGCGTAGCAGATAATTTTGTTTTTGCTATTTTTATTTTTCCTCATGCCAGGGTTAGTTAGTTAGTTTGTTAGTTGGTTAGCTATATAGTTAGTTAATTAGTAGGTTAGACAGTTATATAAATAGTTGTAAGTTAGTTAGTCAATTATTTAGTTGTGTGGTTAATTGCTTAATTAGTTAGTTTGTTATGTAATTAGATAGTTAATTACTTATGAAGTTAGTCAGTTATGTAGTTAATTGGTTAGTTAGTTAGGTAGGTAGGTAGTTAAATAATTAGTTTGGGATATTGAAATTGTGTTACACTAGAAAAAGCAAAGAGCACATTTGAAGAAGTGTTATAGGGCAGTGTTCTTCAGGCCTTTCTGTGGCTCATTTTTATCTTAAGCTTTGTTCTCACGAGCCACTCAGACACAAAGGTCTTGATAGTGAGTCCTGAGGTGTGTGTGTGTGTGCCTAATAATTGCCAAATATGATACTGTCTTGTTATCCAGATGCAGTTACTGAACTCGGTTAGACCTGTTTAGCGTTTACTTTCTAATAAATCTTGTCATACTGTGATTGTTGTGTCTCCCCGTTAGTATAAGCTGTGTACATCAGTGTTAACAAAACAAAAATGTGTTTACATAGGTGATCAGAAGGAGGGGCGGCGCCAGGATGTCCGCGGGGGTGACGGTGCCGTAGCCGCCCACCACCCCCCACACGCCCTCCGCCACTGCCGCCGCCAGCAGCAGGCCCGTCACCATCTGCCGGGGAGAACAGGTGAGTGGCGGCTTACGTTTTCCAGCATTTTCATGACATCACTCAAATGCTGCCTTGGTACCCGGAGAAGTTTAGAAGGTTTAGGACACAGGAACAACGCCACGCTACGGACGGCTTTAAGTGTGCCTCGATCCACGCGGGCGCGCGAACGTGTGTTGGGAAGACTCTTTCTTTGATTACATGTACTACGTGATACCAGAAACAGTTGTGCCGTTGATTCTTACCGCGCTCGTAGCCTACTATATTATGTTGATAGCATCCCGACTGCTTGATCGTGATTGTTCTCAAGGTGTTACCACCAGGGATACCAGCATAGGCTTACTTGCTGAAGGCATGTGGACGCATCTATGTAAACAAGGCGTCGCCTATACTCACCACCTTGACGTAGGCCAGTGCACTCCAGGGGATGGGGTCGTAGGGCCGCCGCTTGAGGGCGAAGGCGTAGAAGGGCGCGGTGACCCACAGCATGAGACAGGGCACCCACAGCAAGACGGTCCGCTCGGCGCACCGCCCGAGGTGAGGCGCCTCGGAGTGCCACGCCGCGCTGGCGTTCTGCGAGGGAGGCGGGGCGAGGCAGGAGCGGGTCAGGGACATGCTCGGGAAACAAATGACTGAAGGGAGTGAAAGCAGATCGAAAAAATGTGCTTGTAAGGCAAAGTCAGTGAGTCAAAAAAAGAAATCTATTCATTAAAAAAAGTCCTCGGCATGCAGTGCCTTGGCCGAGCGGCTGTCCGCGTGTCAAACGTTTCCTGTGTAGCACTTGCCTGTGGGAGTTATCGACCTCGTGTCTGCATTCTTACACACACACACACACACACACTAGGAGCGAAGAAAAGAAAATATCAATAGTTTAGAAAAAACAAAACAGCGGCGATCGAGGTGGACAACTCACCCAGAGCGGCACATCACACAGCCGCGGCAGGAGGATCACGGCGTCCCCGGAGGCGCCGCTCTCCTGGATGCTCATGGCTGGCGGGGGCAACGAGTGTTTGGATGCCGCTGCTGGACGAGGCCTGGAACGAGACGCCTTACTCTGAAACGTTGTCACTAATTAATATATTTCCTCAGGACACGAACGGAACCATTAACCTTCGGGCTCCGTATTCCCAGACGCCTTCGGCTCTCACTACAACTATTTCCATAGGCCACAACGGAGATATACGTCGTCGGGTGAGTGTTTTTTGCGTTCACGGTGCAGAGGCCTTGTCACACTATCTCTAGACTCTTAAAGCTAAAGTTTTAACTCGGCCAACAAGAGAAAACAACATCCTGGTCCTAGTAGGGTAAGGTGGGGTAAGTTTCCTCCCTTGAGGGAGATTGGCTGTTGTAGCCACATTTTTTGCAATATAATTTTGTAAAAAAGTTCTGTTGAAAGCTTAGATTAAGGCCTATCTATGGAATATATTATATCCACTCATTATGATTCTGACTTTATTATAATGACAATTTAAAAGAAAAATAATAAAGGGGGCTTCTTACCCCGCATGTGGGGTAAGAAGCCCACTGGGTAGGCCTTTTACCCCAGGTTTTACAATAATAAAACTCACAGAAACATAAGGAAAATATTATTTTCACATTATAAAAATATAAAATGTATTCCCTTTTTGAAAACTATACCCTATAAATCTCTCTTGATGTGAAATATAGGAACACAGTCAAATTCGTGTCTCCTAATGAAAAGAATGTAAAACTAAACAATTAATTAATTTTCTAAAAGGTATCCCCTTCTTTTAGACTAGTAATACTAGACTAGCTTCCCTTTCTTCTGATTTTTTTTCTAACAAAAGGAACATCTACTTTCATGAAAAATATATGGAACTAAATATTCAATTAATTTGATAAAATATGTCCTTTCTGTTGAATACTGATATGTGAAACAGTTAAAAACACCAATTTCCTTATATTCTCAAACTCAAAAGTGTTCGCTTGTGGATGCCTTTCAAAAACTTAAACATGCAGAATGCACAACTGGAGTAGGCCTAGATCTGTATGTACGTCAAAACTGAGAGTCTAATTAGGCCTACGACTTGAACTCTTTCAAGAGAAGGGTATCAGGACATCTCTCCTCCCGTATTTGATCTTGCTTTCGGCCACCTCTTTTGTTTCTTTTTTTAGGAGCAGCGAATAGCGGGCTTTTTTTATTATTGTTTTCTTTTTTTGTGTGCCCTTGAGCTGCCTCCATTGTTGTAAAAAAAAAATTACAGTATTGCTATTTTTTTATAGCAATACTGTAATGCCTAATCAGACTTGCAGTTTTGACTTACATACAGATCTAGGCCTACTCCAGTTGTACATTCTACATGTGACCAATTTCTACAACCCCGACATTGGACCCATTTTTCTGAAGGTCTGTTATTAGCAAATGGTTCCCCACATACCAAACAAGGCCATTCATCTTCATCAGACGAAGCTGGAGTTTTTTCTTTGTTGCTGATAATGGATGAGTTGCTGATAATAAATGAGAGCTCTGAGATAATTACACAAGATAACCCCACATGTGGGGTAAAAAACCTCCCTGTGGGCAACTTACCCCAAAGGCACAGGGGGCTCTTACCCTGGCGATTCATATATACACAAAATGTCACCATCTTTCCTACAAGTAAGTAGGCAGAGTATAATCACATGCAATGTGGTTTAGACATCTTAGAGCAAGTATCCATAGCCATCAGGCTAACTCTACAGTTCTTTGTCGTTAATTAGGTATCATTAAAATCACTGAAAACTTACAAGAAATTAGTCAAAAAGAAGAAATGTCCTCTTGTGGCCAGAACAACCGTCCATTGTTTACTCTATTAGTTCCTGTGACCACAGAGAGTTGGCATGGCCTACTTGATCATGTGACTGGTTGAGAAAAGAAATAAAGAAAGACAAAACCAAGGGGGGCCTTTCACCCCAGGGGGGCATCTTACCCCACCTTACCCTATTCGTGACTGTGAAGTATATAGGAGAAAAACTAAATGGTTGCGATCACCGCATAATCCGCTTCAACGTCAGTGTTCAGCACAAACTCATCGGAAATCCAACATTGATACTCGATTACCGAAAGGCTAACTTCAACCTAGCGCGCGAATTGCTGCCTCCTGCTGCGTGGGACCATATCAACGGCAACTTCAACGTCAGTACAATCGAAGACACGTGGACCGTCTTCAGGGACAAGCAAGCTACTTGAGGTAGAAAGGACGACAGTTCCTATGAAATCCAGGCGAGTAAATGGTGCCGTCACTGCCGTGGATTCACCGTGGATGACCACAGAGATCAAAAGGGCAATAAACGCAAAAAAGAGGAATTATAATCTGATGAGAGGAAATGATACGGCCGAAACCCGTGTAGTACAGTACCAAAATAGCCTCAGAGTTTGTCGAACTCTCATTCGGACGAGAAACAGATAGCGCGCGAAGTCAAGACCAATCCTTAAAGGTTTTTCACATATATCAGAACAAAAAAGAAAGTTAAAACCAACATTGGCCCATTATTTTCTACCTTTTTTTTTAATTCTTCCACACTTCCTTCTTCCCCTCCCTCCTTCCTTCCTTCCTTCCTTCCTCCCTTCTTTCCTTCTACTGTCGGTGTTGCTAGGGACGGAAGGCGGAAGGAAGAGGAGGGAGAAGGGAAGGAATAAAATAGATGTGGGAGGCTGGAGAGATGGAGATGGAGGGGGACGGGAGGGAGGGAGTTAAAGATAGTGATGGTCTTCTCTTCCCTCCTCTGATAAGGGAAAGCACACACACACACACACACACACACACATCGGAATAACCACGTACAGCGGGAAGGAACATTTCAGGACACGCATGAAAATAAAACACACACACACACACACACACACACACACACTATACGAGACACTAGAAACATCACGATTTATTCTTTTACCTGTTGGTAGATAATTTTTAGTGAATATGTCGATAGATATAAACTTCAGTGAATGTGTCGTTAGAAAAAAAAATACTATAAATGTTTTTCGTTAATTACTTATAATTTTTAGTTCACCTTACGATTTACAGTCCTAGTATTATTATAGGAACACGATTGTACACTGTTGATAAGCTCACGCAAACTTTTTTTTTAAACCACTTCATTCCTTTTTTGTATTACACATGTCTGTTATTTTTATCAACTGCATGAGATTATCAGTCACGTACAGTTGCATTCCTAATATCAGGTTTATAAGTAGGAAGGTGAAATGAATATTATAATCAAATAACCAAAAACACTTTAAGCCATCAGTTTCAAGTGACCAACCTCGCTACGAAACATCCCAGAATACTCAAACCCTAAATGTCGCACTCAGACCACGGGAACTCCGAGGTCGTATGATCGAATGGGCCGAGGTATTATGCTTAACCGCCGCAGACAAGGTGATGACTTAAGCTTTACGAAGGGGAGGGAACTCTAGGGCAAGAATAACATAACTAACTTAATTAATGATTGCGCCGACACGATGCCCTAAGAGTGAGAGGCAACGCGAGGTGTGAATCCTGCCCACCCTCGGCCCAAAAAAGGAGTGTCTCATTACCTGCAGGCACACAATCCCCATGCTTGAATTTGCTTTGTTCTCCTGACCAGCCGAGGGATAGTCACGTATGTGTGTGTGTGTGTGTGTGAGAGAGAGAGAGAGGATGGTAAATATTAAAACTTTATGATGTATTAATAATTATAATGTGTTAAATCTCAATAATCAATTCAAATTATATAAAAAATGCCTCATTGTTATGCATTAATCATGATGGTAGTGGTGGTGATGATGAAGTTTGCAGTAGCAGTAGTAGCAATAGTAGTAGTAGTAGTAGTAGTAGTAGTAGTAGTAGTAGTAGTATAGTAGAAGTAGTAGGAGGAGGAGGAAAATAAGAAGAAAACGGTATTAGTATGAAAGCACATCAATTTACCTGTGAAGAATGAATTACTAACATTATTGACTCTCTCTCTCTCTCTCTCTCTCTCTCTCTCTCTCTCTCTCTCTCTCTCTCTCTCTCTCTCTCTCCAGGAAAATTGCACCATTGCCACGAAATTTCAACACGAGATCATATAATTACGGTGAATTAAACTATATAATGCCAGCCATAACAGACAGAGGTAAACAGTAGGAGTAGTTAGACAGAATTAAGCAGTAGTTTAGTAGTAGTAGTAGTAGTAGTAGTAGTAGTAGTAGTAGTAGTAGTAGTAGTACATAAGAACATAAGAACGCAGGAGTCTGCAAGAGGCCGGTAGGCCTGTACGAGGCAGCTCCTTTGACCCTAAGCTCCCGTGTATCTAACCCCACCTAATATCGCTGTCCATGAATTTATCTAGTCTATTTTTGAATGTGACAATTGTATTGGCACTCACCACATGACTGCTAAGCCTATTCCACTCATCCACCACCCTGTTAGTAAACCAATTTTTGCCTATGTCCCTGTTGAATCTGAATTTATCCAGTTTAAACCCGTTACTTCGTGTCCTACCCGGTTCTCTTACCAACAAAACCTTATGAATGTCTCCCTTATTAAAGCCCTTCATCCATTTATAAACCTCGATCATGTCTCCACGCACCCTTCGCCTTTCTAGAGAATGCAAGTTTAACTGTTTGAGTCTTTCCTCGTATGGCAAGTTTCTCAACCCCTGAATCATCTTAGTCATCCTCCTCTGCACCGATTCTAACATTTTGATATCCATTCTATAGTAGGGTGACCAGAACTGAACCGCATAGTCAAGATGAGGTCTAACTAATGCTAAATATAGTTTGAGGAAGACTTCGGGGCTTCTGTTGCTTACGCTCCTGAAATAAATCCCAGTACCCTATTAGCTCGATTTCTAGCTTGAATGCATTGTGCCCTTGGACGGAGATCAGAGCTCACTAAGACCCCTAAATCCCTCTCGCACCCAGACCTACTTATGAGAGTGTCATTTAAGCAATAGTTATGTGAGGGGTTGTTCCTACCTACACTCAGAATACTGCACTTCCCTACATTAAACTCCATCTGCCATTTATCCGCCCAGTCATATAATCTGTTGAGTTCACCTTGGAGAATACTAGCGTCCTGATCCAACTCAATTACTCTACCGATCTTGGTATCATCTGCAAATTTACTAACATCACTACTAATTCCTGTGTCTAAGTCATTGATATAAATAATAAACAAAAGTGGACCTAATACCGAACCTTGTGGGACCCCACTCGTAACACATCCCCAGTCAGATCTTTTACCATTGATTTGCACTCTTTGCTTCCTCTTGCTAAGCCACGCCTTGACCCAGTTCAAAACTTTACCCTCTACTCCGTGAGCCTGTAATTTAAGCAACAGTCGTAGTAGTAGTAGTTGTTGTTGTTGTTGTTGTTGTAAGGATTCGTGAATACAGATATTAAGACCAAATTGGAAGCGAGGAGTATAGGAACAGATGATGAGAAAATTAAGAATACAGTATAGAGAAATTAAATCTAGAGAAGAGGTAGATCTCGCCTTCGTTACGTGAACATTAGGCAAAGGTGTATTTTCATATTTTGAGGTTGCAGAGAAGACAGTGAAAGATGTTAGACCTGCCTCCCCGGATCGTAACGTAAATAGCTGTTGTTGTAATTGATAATCTATTTAAGTCACTATTTCTTGTCAGCGGCCATGTGTGTCGGCTATTACAATGACAACAATAACAAAAACAGCAACATTTTTTTTTGTCTGGCACACATGCATGTAGCCTTCTTATCTTTCATCTTTCGATATGATTTGTTTGGTTCTTTGTTGTTACATTTATATAGTGATTAAAATATAGAGAGGCTGGGTCAAGACTTATAATCTACGGCAGTAGGATAGGATTGTACACAAACGGTCAGGGTAATTTGGTGCAACTGACTGCATGGCATGCTTACCGTCTCCACTCTGACATCGTCTGTGATTAATGTACACACACACACACACACACACACACACACATATATATATATATATATATATATATATATAGAGAGAGAGAGAGAGAGAGAGAGAGAGAGAGAGAGAGAGAGAGAGAGAGAGAGAGAGAGAGAGAGAGAGAGAGAGAGAGAGAGAGAGAGAGAGAGAGAGATATGAATAGATAGAGAGAAAAGGAAAGAGAACACACACACACAAACACACACACATACACACACAACAGTACAACACACACTCCTCGTAACACCCACCCTTGCACTCTTCACTGGGAGGGCGTGGCCTGCACGCAGCCACACTGGGTGATGCACTAATTCCTGCCGCCGCCGCCAGCCTCTTATCGCGGTCTACCCGTGTCTAAGACGCATTACAATTAATATATAAGGCACTCTTTCTACCGTAGGTGACATTGGTGTCTTGCGAACACCATCGCTTCTCACATCAACTATTTCTAAAGGTCAAAGAGGGGATCAATCTGGTTTTCATGTGTTTTTTTAAGGTTCATGGCACAGAAGAAGGGTCAAAGTACCACCAGGGTCATAAAACTACCCCTGGAAAGGCCTACAGCTCCTAAGAAAGCCTTGTCAAATATGTGAACTTGGGCGAGGAAATGTTTTAAAATACGACTCTAATTTATTAAGCCCCGACGCGTCTGAGATTGTGGGCAGGATTACGTACGGGATCGACATGCTCCTCCCTTTTCCTTTGTTGTTTACTTGCAACAATAAACTATCAATCAGTCACTGATGTTGCTTCTGCTTGCGCAAGTTTTAACATCCTTTGCTTTGCCTTAATTTGCTAAGAATCATGACTTGCCGCTGGTAATTTTTTTTCTGTTTTACAACAAAGGAGACAAAGAGTTGATTTGCGCTCATCCAGCCCCTACTCCTACCTTCTCGTCACCCAAGCTCTCTCTCTCTCTCTCTCTCTCTCTCTCTCTCTCTCTCTCTCTCTCTGTAGTGTTCATCTCCCCACGCAGCATCCATTACGATATATCTTAATTCCTTTTCTGTCAACCATTACATTCATTGCACATCCCATCTCAGTCAAAATTACCCACATCATTCCTAATAGTATCTCTGTTAGGATATACTTCTTACATTCTAATACTACATGTTCCACTGTTTCATCTTCTCCCATGTCAGGCACACTCACACATAATTCTGTCTCTCCGCAGAAGGACAGTATTACAACTAACCAAACTAATTAGCATGGAACTCCAGTCTATTATCTTTATTTTATGGGTATGCGCTACATTCCACCACCCTTATATTCCACAGATACACCTTTCATGCTAATCTTGTATCCTTACTTTCCATCTTGATCGCTTTCATGCATCTTTCCTCACCCATTTCTCGTTTATAAATCAGCATATGACCTCGATCTCTTGTCCCTCAATCGCCGGATAAGAATTAAGAAGCGTTGAGAGGTAGCTATAGGTGGCCTGTAGGTATAGGACCACAGAGTTATATAGGTACTATATTATATATAGTATATAACTCTGTGGGTAGGACCGTGTGAAGGTAACGTGCGACAATCATAATTTCCACTCACATATAGAATATACTGATAATTAAATTTTAGATGACAAGTTTAATTGAATAACGTCATTTGTGTGAATGGGAGGGAGGAAGGGGAGAGGAGGAGGATATAGCTTTTCTTAGGCAGAAACCGAGTACGACAATCATTTAACGTTGATTTATTCCTCCCACTCGTATGTAGAATAGAGAGTTTTAGATGATAACTTTGATTGAATACCATCATTAAGGGTGGGGGGGGAAGGATAGCGTTTAAGAGCAGAAAACGATAAATACAATGCTCTGAGTACGATAATGTGGCAAGTCGGATTGGCGGGCGGATGGCGAGGAACCCAAACAGTGACGTGTCCCGCGCCGCGCCACCCACGACGTGCTGCTGAGTTGCTATTTCCTTGATAACGGAACAACCACCCGCAGAAGGCACGGCAGAGAGTAATCAAGGTATACGAGGATCAGGCTGGTGTAGTGTTAAGCCGCGGAGACGTGTAATAGTCCTGTCCGAGGCCTGCCGGGTGGTGACGTGCCGGTGTGGGTTTGACAGGAGTGGTGTTGGCAGAGGTCACACAGGGGAGAGGACACCCGGGTCACATCTCTTGTCACTCCGGCGGTTATTTAGCAGACTTAAGCGTTCTGCCCTAGCCTGCAAGGTAGTGATAGCGAAGAGAGGGGCCTCAAACCTCATCGACGGTAAATGGTATGACATGGTGGGTTTGACAGGAGTGGTGTTGGCAGAGGTCATACAGGGTAGAGGACACCGGGTCACATCTCTAGTCACTCCGGTGGTTATTTAGCAGACTTAAGCGTTCTGCCCTAGCCTGCAAGGTAGTGTTATCAACAGTAAACGGTAAATGGTATGACATGGTGGGTTTGACAGTTGTGGTGTTGGCAGAGGTCACACAGGATAGAGGTCACCGGGTCACATCTCTAGTCACTCCGGCGGTTATTTAGTTGACTTAAGCGTTCTGCCCTAGCCTGCAAGGTAGTGATAGCGGAGAGGGGCCTCAAACCTCATCAACGGTAAATGGTATGACATGGTGGGTTTGACAGTTGTGGTGTTGGCAGAGGTCACACCGGGGAAAGGACACCAGGTAGATATCTATAATTACTCTGGCTGTTATTTGTGGTTTATGTCAGACACACTATGGATTTCAGGATACTAATTTCTCCCTGGATGATTTTTCCAATGAAGATCCTTGTCAGAGTAAAACGGTAATTGTCTAGTTTTACACCCGTCACACTGCGGCGTTGGGTAAATGTGTAGTTTAGCTCTGTCACATCATACCATATTCACCTTCATATGGTTAAAGGGCATGTATTTTTGCTCTTTAACTATTGTATGAAGGCATATTTGGTATTTAAAGGTGGCACAGCTGAAGTACACATTTACCTGGAGTTTGACACATTTTTCTGACATACTGTTGTACCATTCATCTTTCTTCATAACCTTTCACTATGGATATGGCTAAATGGGGGTTGAGAGGATACAAAGATTCCCCTTCCCTGTTAGGAGATTTTAGGTCTGGGTAGATTATAATAAAGGGGGGTTAAAAGGGGTTGAAGCTCCACCCTTGAGGAGTGGACACTATGGTACAAGTGGATTTTGGCAAGTCTTTACAGTCAGGTCACTATTTATTTTGAAAGGAATGTTAGGGTGCCAAGACACATTCAATTTGCAGTGACATGAAAGGTAATGGACAGTTTATTCACAGGGTGCCATTCAGCTGTTGACCCCCACATTAATAAGCTAAAGAGGAAGAGGAAGGAGAGATCTGAGCTGTTCCTGACCCCAGCACCACAAATATGGCACGGATACCCGACACTCTCTGCCTGTTTGACGTGGACGGCACACTCACGCTGCCTCGAAAGGTGAGTATCAAGATGCCTCTAGAACAGTTTTGGAATAATCTTTTGGAATTTTTTATCACTTAGATTTAGGGAGCTGTAATTTGGGGGCTTTCTTTTCCCTCATTGCTCTTTGTTTACCTTTGCTTCCTCAGATGTAAAAGAAAAAAAAAATAAGAAAAAACTTGCATTGAGGATAAGGGTAAGGTTGGTTTTTCCTTCCTCAGAATGCTGCAGTATAAATATGTTTGCCGTCCTAAATAAAAACATTAGTAAATCAATCTATTAGGCAGTCAGTTAATTTCATTCAGCTCCTTGATCACTACCCATATATAAATACCCAGCTTCACTATATGTTCCTGCTGTTTTTTGTACATTTCGTCTCCCCATTCTTTACCGTACAGTGCCCTGAAGCCGTCTATCCTTATGTAATCTTAATGTTTCTTTAGGTATGGGGTTGGCTTCTCCTACCTGGTAATGTTTCAATATTGATATGTTTCCTATTTGTACACACCATTCCAATAAGCACTTACATCAGGAAAAATTCTACTTGGGAAAACTAAATGTAAATATAAAAGATTTAATATACTAAAGAAAGAGAGACTGATCAACATTTTTTAGTTTTATACTGTTTTGTTTTTATATTGAATTTATGATGAAAGCTTAAATGTTGTAAAAAAAGATTAATGAACATTTTTTTAGTTTTACCATAGTAGATTTTATTTTTGTTTCTCAGTCCAATTTTCTATGTTAGTTTTTCCCCAGTGATATGAGTACTAGTTGGAATTGGCAAACATCCCCAAACTACCATGGATGAGATGATGCCAGTATTGTAGAGAAAGTGCTTGTTGGTTTTATCTTCTCAATCTCCTTCCAGAAAATTGAGCCCCACATGTCAGAGTTTATGTACAAGATGAAGGAGAAGGTGACGATTGGCCTGGTTGGCGGCTCGGATTTGACCAAGATAGCAGAGCAGATGGGCGGCTTGGAGGGTGAGGCTGCAGTGGAAAGGGTGGTGGCTGGAAGTGTCTGAAAGATGCACAAACTGGCCTCCTTCATGTTATTAGGATTTGGCATGAAGTTGCATTTGTGTTGGCTGTAATTGTAGCCTTCACACTAGTTGATGTTGACAGTGAAAAGAATAAGACTGAAGCATAGAAATGATAGGTAGGAAAAGAAGGAGGGAGGGAGAAAATAAAGGGATGGAAGGCTATTTTCTTTATACAGTCACTGAGCAGAGTATTTGATTAGTTTATTTTTTATTCTAGTCTTCATGCAGTTTGCAGTGACTGATTTTATATTTGATACATCATTGACAGCTCAGAAGTTGGCCAGTTTCTGTTTCTCAGATTTCTAAGCATAGTTAAAAGGAGACATTGGGAATGATGTTCAACAGTTGTCATTCTAGATATGTAATTTTTATTTTTTGCCTCTATTTTCTCATTTTTTATCATCACTCATTGTTAACAGTTGAAGTGTTGAGATAAAAATCTTGGCCATGATCTTGTGAGAATTGTGCAATAATATGTATCTTTATCTTTCAGCACTCATGAAGTTTGAATATGTGTTTGCTGAGAATGGTTTGGTGGCTTACAAGAATGGTCAACTTCTCAAGAAAGAGGTAAGGCTTTTTTTCAGTTTTCAGGTGCAGTATGTTAGGGTTACCTTCATGAGGGTGAAGGGTTGGATCTGCTCCCATGCAAATTTAATATTCTCATTAAAAGGAACAGTTGGAATTATTTGTTTTATGGCCTCTTAAAGTGCCCCAACTAATTTATATTTAGAGATTTTGCATCACTGAGGAAGTAATGCCAAATTTATGCTAAATCATTATATCTAACACATATTTTTAGTCTCATTTGGAGCTGTCAACATCCTGACAAGGGGTAACAGTGATATTTTTGTTTAGTTGTCTTTTTGATAATTCTCTTCCTAAAAGCCTTACTTTTAATTCCTTTCCCCACATGTTCTTCCACTCACTTTGTTTATTCACTCTTCCGTTCCCTTACAGAGCATCCAAAGCCACATGGGGGAGGAGAAGCTACAGACATTCATCAACTTTGCCCTGCGGTACATGTCGTCCCTGACGCTGCCTGTCAAGCGTGGCACCTTCATAGAATTCAGGAACGGCCTGATCAACGTGTGTCCCGTGGGCCGCAGCTGCTCACAGGAGGAGCGGGACCAGTTTGGGGAATATGACAAGGTATGGCGAAGGTTTTTGTTTGGACTTAGCGCTTAGGTTGGCATGTGTGAATGTGGAGAGCTGCCATTTTTTTCCTCACCAGCATTTATGGTATCAGCACCTTGCTACTATTACATCCTCAGTCTCTTTCTACCTGCTTCAAGCATAGTGTATAATGTCTCCCTTGAAATGTCTGGACCCTGATTTAATAAGTTTTCTGGATCTTGGTCTTCGTATGTGATAAATTTTAGTAAATAATAATATCTTACTTACTTATGTGAAAGGAAAGAAATTAATCTATCAATAGTTCTGTTTAGGATTGGCAGTGTTGCTTTGTGATGAATAACAGTATGCTTAATTGCTTTTAGAATAACTGTCATATCCAACATTCAGTATTTCAAATAGGATCAGTGGATTTATGATAACATTACTTTGTCAAAATAGGTACAATGAAGTGTCCTTTGCCGGCACTGGAACGTTGGATATCCCCACCATGGACAGCACAGCCCTGAGTACCTGTTTGTTCATTTCAGGTTCATCATGTCAGGGAGAAGTTTGTGAAAGCCTTGGAAGCAGAGTTTCCTGACTCAGGCTTGGTGTTTTCCATTGGTGAGTTGGAGGCTTATCTCAGCATTTTGTATCAGTTTTGTGTATTACCTATGGGAAATAAGTATTTGGTGACTGTCATTTGTAGCTGTATTTTCTCATCATTATGCTTCTGTGATGTAGTGGTCAGCACCCCTGGCTATGAATATGGTCCTGGGTTAGATCCCAGCTGGAGCAGTCAGCATACAACTTACCCAGCTGTTCATCCTCCCCTTTGGGCTGGTTAAAAAATGAGTACCTTGGAAACCTGGGAAAGGTAAACTGTGGTAACTTGGATGTCACACTGGCTGTCTCAAAGTAATGGTTTCTTGTCATCCACAGGCTCAAAGGTCAAAAATGATGCAGATGATTGTCGACACACATTCAGTGTAGCATATACCTCCAACCTATACTTTACTCTTTTTCGTATGGGGACTACAGTGACAGTAACCCAGGCCCAATATAACATACAAAAGGAAACCCTCGAAGACAAAGTGAATACTGATTTGAGAAGTTGCCATGGTAGTCATCCTATTAGAACCTCCACAAAATTTTGAGCCCCAGTGTCCCCACAACTTTTAATCCTTCTCTGTTTCTTATCTAGTGTCGATATATTACTTCTTATTGTTAAAATGGGGCACAAGGTCAAAGTACCAGACAAGTATGTATTTGTAGCTTTAGTCTTAAGCTGCATTTTACTATTTAGTATTCATATGCTTTGTAGTAGGAAGTCAGTATGAGGCAAAGTGAACAAAAAAGTATCTGATATGTTGCTTTAGTAAAATAAGAGGTGAAGCAATTATTCATTGGAGGATAAAGGGCAAGAACTAAACCAAAAATATTTAAAAATGCTTACAATATGCAACTCCTACAATGAATAATGTTTGTGTCTGTGAAAAGTAGTTATGAGAGAAATTGCTTTAGTTGTGTCGTATGTTTGTGTGTATGTCTGTGTTGTGTGTTCTTTGATGACCTGAACTGATGACTTTCCTTATGCTATGACTACATGTCTCACTGTTGTTGTATTCTATGACCTGAAATGATCAGTGTTAATGACCCCCATTGTGCTGTGGTTGAGTGTGTGTTATGAGTCTTGATGGCCTGAACTAATGATGTCTAAATTGGTGTGGGTGAGGCTGACATTGTTTATATCTTCATCCCCAGGTGGCCAGATCAGCTTTGATGTGTTCCCCAAGGGCTGGGACAAGACATTCTGTTTACGATATGTCGAAAACGACTTCAAGGTGAGTAGCAAGTATTTCATGTGTCAGTAGAAATGTAGGTTTACTGTATCTGCTACTAACATGTGTAGTGTTGTAGTGTAGTTCAAATGGAAAAGATCAAATAATGGATCTTTTTTGTTGATATATGTGTATGTAGTTGGGTTCTTCATCCTTATGTAGTGTATTTAATCATAGTAAAACCTTCTCAGCCAAACAACCCTCTGCATTACATTCTATTATCAAGGTCCAATCCATCTCTAATTCACACAACACTACATTGTAAAAGTAAATCATTTGGGTCCAGGGAACTACCAATTGTGATTTTGATTGATGTACTGTTGTGCTGGTCCAAGAAGACCACTGACCACTAAGTTCTTTGTTGAGTTTGAAGGACATCTCTGAGACACCCCATGGCCTGTAACACATAAAGAAAGAAATAGTAACACAAGAATAGAGGAGCATAAGGAGTCTACAGGAGGTTCCTTGACCCACACAATGCAGCTCCTCTAAAGCCAGGGAGAGGGACTGGAAGCAGATAAAGGGATAGAGCTATATTCTAGATTTCTTTATACAGCCATTCTCAAAACAGTTTCCCATTATCAAGCCTCTATGCCATGCTTATTACCAAGCCTCCCTGCCATGCTTATTACCAAGCCTCCCTGCCATGCTTATTACCAAGCCTCCCTGCCATGCTTATTACCAAGCTAACCTACCATCTGTGTTAGCATAATTATTACCAAGCCAACCTGCAATGCTTATTACCAAACAATGCTGCCATGCTTATTACCAAGCCTCCCTGCCATGGTTATTACCAAGCTAACCTGCCATCTGTTTTACCATTTCCATGGCATGCTTATTACCAAGCCAACTTGCAATGCTTATTAGCAAACCTTGCTGCCATGGTTATTACCAAGCCATCCTGCCATGCTTATTACCATCTCTCTGATCTTATTACTAGTAGCACAGAGCAGTGACTCACTTCTAGAAACAAAATACAGGCTGCTGCAAAACACAGTAACAAAGGGCACTGCTGAATGTGGCAGGAACTTTCCAAGAGTGTTCATTTTAATAACATGAAAACAATAATGAAAACAAATAAGGTCAACTCATAGCTTCACTCTTGGCAGTGTAGGAGAACTTGACACTTTCTTTTGTACTGCAGACGATTCACTTCTTTGGGGACAAGACAGACAAGGGTGGCAATGACCACGAGATATACGAGGACTCGCGCACCGTGGGGCACAAGGTCACCTCCCCGGACGACACCAAAGTGCAGCTGCAGAAGGTGTTGGGGGTGGAATGCTAGCTGGGTCCTACCACTGTGACTAGCAGCTCTTTGTCTTGGCATCGGTGGGGCCGGGGAGCATTGTGGTGCCTTGGAACACTTATTATTAGCTGGTGTCTGAGTGCCTTTGTCATCTTTGTCAAAGTAATAATTTTCAACAGAGCTGGGCATTTTGTTTCCCCCATCAAGGATGCAAGGATTGGTAAGGTCTGTTATCCTCAGGACATCAGTATGAACATTATATCTAAGGAATGCCATGCTGTTTTCACTACTTACTATGTTCAGAGCACTGTTATTATCTAACAAGGCTCATTGTTTTGTTTTATCTTAAACAAGGCAAGTGTTGGTCAGGTCTGTCTGCCATCACACCAGCACATTGGGTGAAGCACTATGGGTAATGTCCTAACTTTCCCAGCACATATTCAGTACCCCTGTGTAAGGCTCATGACCACAGATGCTGCCTCATATGTGTGTTGGACACCACATGACAGTGTGGCTCATGACTCATTGGATCAAAAAGGTCTTGGCAGGCAACAACGGAGGCACCATGTGTTCTGAGAAAGTGTGTGCGCGTGTGTGTGGGTGCGTGTGTGTGCATGCTTGTGAACACGTTCACTCGCCACCACCAGCCCCACCCACCTGCCTCCCTTTCTTAAGGTTTATTCTCTCCCTCAGTTCTTTCATTTCTCACCTTCATCCTCCTACAGAAAGTATTATTTTCATCTTAATTGTTTTGTATTTATGCAGTATTTTGATTTTCTAAGTTGTAGAGTATTTTCACATCATTGTTTTATTTATTGTTATATATGGTATATCTACTTATAATTTATTTTTTGAAGTTGATTGATTAAATGAGTTTTCTTCATTGTTTACTGTAGTGTCATTCTCCACTGGCATGGTAGTCATTTCTAAAGATAGTCTTTCAGTAGAAGTCCTATTGTTTGGTTTCTCAAGAATGTAGTCCTATTAATTTGATTTGAAATGATTTATAATTTTAGAATTTGCTATGCTATATATATTATACCAATGTGCAGCTCTAGAATTTCTGAGAGGTGAGTGGTTTCATTTTGTTATATGCACAGGTGAAGTTGTGTGTTGACAGAGCTGTGAGTTGCTGTATCATGCTGGTGTCTTTTGTGGATGAGTCACATTGCAGTGGATACATGACTTTTTTTTTATTTTTCTAAGTTCAGCCCATAGCACTGGTAGGCTTTCTTCAATGGGGCCAGGTGGTCAGCCCTCAGCCTATTAATATTGCAGGGAACTATATTTATGGTAGTGCCACATCTGGTTGGCTCATGCTGGCCCCTCTCTATCCTGTCATTGTTAGTAGCATGACTCAGACTTTCTGCACACCTGGCAGACAGTATAAATCACTTGATACACATGATTCATCAATCTTCTAATAATCACAAGAAATAGACTCCCTAGAAAACCCATGTGTGTGCACCATATAAGTAGACATTGAAGGCAGCGTATTGTATCATGCTAAGATGAGGGTGCACTTAGGATAGCTGTTCTAAGTGCTCTAAGTGTCTTCATATCTTCAGCATAAACAGTAGGCTGGTTGTCATGTCTTCTCTTAAGGTGTGAAGGTGTGGAGTTTCTAGGCAGATTTTCTATTATCTGTACATTGTGGAGATTTTTATGTCTCCTTGATACATTGAGTTGTGACTAGTGTGCACATCCTCCTAAATATTGTCTGTACATTGATACTACTTAACCCGGTAGCAGCGCCGGGCCAAATTTGTGGCTTTACCGTGTAGCAGCGACGGGCCAAATCTGTGGCTTCACCGTGTAGCAGCGACGGGCCAAATTTGTGCCATGATATAAACACCCCAAAAATAGATGATACATAAACTGATCACAAATGCTTTGATATATATTATGAAATGGTTTGTGTGAGGGGTGATTTTTTCTCACTTTTCTCGCTTAGAGGGACCATTAAGAAACATGATCCCTGCTGCTACCAGGTTAAATGAGGCAGCCAGAGGAGGAGAAGGGACATAAGGGACAAAGCTATTTTTTTCTAATTTGCACTAAGAAAGCCAATAATTCTATATACTTCTTCATGCTCAGATGCAGACACAGTTGTTTCTTTTCATCCATAACTAGTGAATCTTTGCCTTGTCCTCAACTGTGTATGGGCAGAAAGGAAGAGGAAAAATGTAGTTCTACACACCTCAGGAAAAAACAGAAACAAGCAAAAAGTAAAGGAAAAGCAACCTTGTATATGGCATTCTGAGGGTCACTGTATCCTAGTTTTTCCTGTGATGTGTTGCTTGTCTTTCCCAGTGCATACTAGGATAAAATGAGTCTGTCCCTTACGCCTCTTCTCCTCCAGACACCCCAAATATGCTCTCCCTTTGGCATAATAAGTCATGGTTGTCCTGTTTATCCTTCTAACTTTTTTTTGTAAGTTGTGGTTGCTTACTTTGCCCTTGTCTTACTATCCCGGGTAATGGCTGGTCTGGACACTCTCGTAAACGCACAGCTCCACAATTCTTGTCCTCCCCCTCCATAACACAGATTCAGGCTTGCCAAATAAGGGTTAAGTGGGGGTTAAATTGTCTGCATGTGCCACGCTTTAAGGGCAAGAAGAAGCAGATTAAAAGTGCATAATTCAGAGCGCTAAGGAGGACATTTTTTTCTCCAGTTTCTTTATGCGTGTAAACAATTGAAGGCAAGGCACGGCAGGGCAGAGGTTCACTTGCTTGGGGTAAAAAGAAAAAGCAGAACAAAAGTGCCACACAAATAATAAATGCTGTTAAGTCTGAGTGTCAAGAACTACATTTTTTCTCTCCCTTTTAGCTTGTATTCGTTTGAGGGCAAGGCCAAGATTCACTAATTAGGGGTGAAAAGAAATGACTGTGCCTGCATCCAAGCATGAAGGAGTACAAGTATTTTCCTCTCTTTCTTTTAATCCCCCACACAGCTGAGGGCAAGGGAATGGTTTACTAATTACGGGTAAAAAAAAAAAAAAAAAGTTCCTCTTAAGTCTGAGCTTGAAGAAGTACAATATATTCTTCTCCTGGGGGTAAAGAACTACAGCCTTCCTTTCTTTTTCTACCCATACACAGTTGAGGGCAAGGGAAAGGTTCACTAATTACGGGTAAAAGAAATGATTTAAAAGCACCTCTTAAGTCTGAGCTTGAAGTGGTAGTACAGTATTCCTCTCCTGGGGGTAGAGAACTATAGCCTTTCTCTCCCTTTTATGTCTGTACACAACTTAAAGCAAGGCAGCAGAGATCCATGTATTAAGAGACAAAAAGAAACGGTTTAAAAGTACTTGTATCTGAGCATGAAGAACTACGACTCTTCCTCTCCTCCTCTTTTTCCTCTTTTTCTTTTGCTCATATACAGTTAAGAAGTACAATTATTTTCATCTCCTTTTCTACCCACATACACAGTTGAAGGCAAGGCAAAGATTCACTAGTTAGGGTAAAAAGATGTAAATTAGAAGTGCAAGTCTGGCCATGAAGAAGTACGATTTTTCCTCTTCTTTTTATTATTTTAGTCAGGGATGCGCCAGAGCTTGAGTTAAAGGGAGGAGGAGATTGCGCGCTTGTGTTGCTTGCGTTGCTTTGCGGAGGAGGAGTGGGGAAGAAAAAAGAGGCACACTGCATACGTCAAAATTAAGGTTATTTCTGGCGGTGACCTGATGGGTGTTGGTCCCCTTTTAAGCATCCGAGTCACACCAGGAGGAGGAGGAGGAGGAGGAAGGAGAGCAGAGCGGGGTTAATGATGCTAAGAAAGGAAGGGTTGAAAATATATATTGTGCAAGTTTGATGAATTTGTTTTGAATCTGAGTATGAGTGCATTGTTTTTGTTTGCCATTACTGTTGTTGTTATTATTATCATTTTTATTATTGTATTTTATTTTTTTATTATCATTTGTAGTAGTGATAGTAGTTTTTTTTTGTGTGTGTTATTGTAGGTAGTGATTTAAACTATTAGAATTCATTTTTATATTTCTTTCTTAATCTTATATATCTACTTCCATTAAATTATGCATAGAACAGATGGTGATGATGATGTTATTATTATTATTATTATTATTATTATTATATGTATGTCTTATTTTTTTTTTATAATTTCAGTCAGTGATGTCATTGGCAAACTTATGGTATTAATAGTTTATGTTCATTTTAATCTCCTGTTTTGCCCTTCAAGTTTGCATACACTGAAAATAGCTTGCAAAAATGATGGTGATGATGATGATGATAGTCATGATAATTATGGTATTGATAGTGGTGAGGAGGCTTATTACCACAACATTTTTTTTATTTATGCATTTATACATTTCATTTTATTTTATTTTTATATATGAGTGTATTTATGGTACAGGAAAGGGGAGGAGGGAAGGGGGGGGTAGGGAGGGCAAAACTAAAGCACTAAAAAAGATCCCTCACACACACACACACACACACACACATACACACACACACACACACACTGCCCCATACAAAAGGAGGAGGCAGATTGTAAGAATATAATTGTATAGCATGTACTGTCCATGTTTATTATTATTTAGCATGACAATCGTACTACACAAACAAGCTTACATGACTATCACTGACCTCTACCTTGTCTCCTCGCGCGTTGGCCGTCGCGTGCCGCTGTGGTGCAAGGAGGCTGAGCTAGGTCCATTTAATTAAACCGGTAGCAGCGGGGATCATGTTTCTTATTGGTCCCTCTAAGTGAGAAAAATGAGAAAAAATCATCACTCACACTAACCATTTCATAATATATATCAAAGCATTTGTGATCAGTTTATGTATCATCTATTTTTTGGGGTTTATATCATGGCACAAATTTGGCCCGTCGCTGCTACACGGTAAAGCCACAAATTTGGCCCGTCGCTACTACACGGTAAAGCCACAAATTTGGCCCTTCGCTGCTACCGGGTTAAACGTATCGGGCAGCCATTACGACTATTTTTCAAAGGTCACAGAGAAGGGTAACTGGGTTTTCATGGGTGACTTAACCGTCGTGTAAAACTATCACTAGGATCATAAAACGGTCCATGAAAATACCAGGAACTTTTAACAGAGGCTTTTCAAACGTATCGGGCTTCCATTACGACTATTTTTCAAAGGCCACATAGAAAGTTAACCAGGTTTGCATGGGTGACTATCCCGTTCAAGGTGGATTTAAAAACAATCCACGGAAATCCCAGGATCTTATAACGGAGGCTTTTAAAACATTCTTAAACGTATCGGGCTGAGATTACGACTATTTTTCAAAGGCCACAAAGAAAGTTAACCAGGTTTGCATGGGTGACTATTCCGTTTATTCAAGGTGTAGAAGTCGTGTAAAACTACCACTATCATCACATAACAGTCCATGAAAATACCAGGAACTTTTAACAGAGGCTTTTCAATCATGCATTCTTAAATAGGTCGGTTACCGTCTGTATTGTAACTTTATAAGACTCTTGCTTCGCACATCAGTATTTCTAAAGGTCAAAGAGGGGATCAATTGAGTTCTAAAGAGTGTTATTTTAAGTTCACACTACCACCAGGGTCATAAAACTACTCCTGGAAATGCCCAAAACTCCTACGAAAGCCTTGTCAAATATGTGTACTTGGGCGGCGAAATGTTTAGTATATACGGCCCATAGAGTGCCCGTAGAACTATTGACATAAAATATATATGTAGGTAGCACCATGAAACTAAAAAGGTATAATGGTAGGGGAACAGGCACAAGGGAACGCACCCAGAAAGTTATTGGGATCGTCATGGACTGTTTTAGACTCCTACTGATACTTTTACAAGGCCTCTGCATCTCGAACGAAAAAAAAAATCACCCACCCACTCATAAAAGCCCGGATGATCTCTGTGGCCTTGGGTATTAGTCCTCAAGGGAGCAGCCCGATACCTTTAATAAAATATGGACCGAAGAATACGGTTGGCATGGGAACCCAACCTCCTGATGTATTCCTATCCCCTATTGGGCGATGTCAGTGTGTGTATGCGTGTGTGTGTGTGTGGTGGGTAGACACGCGTGGCTGAACAGGTGGTGTGGGGAATGTAAAGTAATGGAGAGGGGGAAGGGGGTAAGGAAGGAGAGAGAGAGAGAGAGAGAGAGAGAGAGAGAGAGAGAGAGAGAGAGAGAGAGAGAGAGAGAGAGAGAGAGAGAGAGAGAGATGAAAAGATAAAGAAGGAAAAGAAAAAAAGAGGAGAGAATAAAAGAAGAAGAGAGAGAGAGAGAGAGAGAGAGAGAGAGAGAGAGAGAGAGAGAGAGAGAGAGAGAAAGAAAGAAAAGAAAAATATAGAGAAGAAGAGAGAGAGAGAGAGAGAGAGAGAGAGAGAGAGAGAGAGAGAGAGAGAGAGAGAGAGAGAGAGAGAGAGAGAGAGAATAATTAAAGGAGGTAATGGAGGTATGCTGGAGAGAAAAAATGATGGATGGAGGGAAAAATTAGGGGGAGGGAGGGAGGGAGGGAATGAAGGAGAGAGAGAGAGAGAGAGAGAGAGAGAGAGAGAGAGAGAGAGAGAGAGAGAGAGTAGGTCATGTGTGTGTCCCATTTTCATTTCGTTGGGCAATCTTGCATTCTCAACCAGCAACTTTTTTTTTTTATTTTTTTTTTCTTTATTTGATGTGGGGAGGATATTATTATTATTATTATTATTATTATTATTATTATTATTATTATTATTATCGTCGTCACCGCTATCACTTTCCTAGAGCTAAATAATATTAAAAAAAAAAATCACGTGAATTACCACAAAAGAAGCATCCTCGTATGACACTATTATTATTATTATTATTATTATTATTATTATTATTATTATTATTATTATTATTATTATTATTATTATTATTATTATTATTATTATTATTATTATCATCATCATCATCATTAGTTTTCTGGAGCCAAATAAAAACATCAATAACAACAACAAAAGTGATTGGCCGTAAACGAAAGAGCAGCATTTTTTTAACCACATTCATCGTCATCATCATCATCATCATCTTTGTCTTCGTTGTCAGTTTCATGGAGGTAAATAACAACAACAACAACAACAAAACTCTCACGCCAGTAACTACAAACAAAACGGCATCTTATTAACCACCTTCGTATCACACACATTGTACTAGGATCTAAATTTATTACGTTGTATTACATCGAAAGTTTTTTTTTTTTATGGCGTTGACTCGATCCTCATCTCATATCATTGAAAGGAAAGCGAGATAACCTTCGTGTGTGTGTGTGTGTGTGTGTGTGTGTGTACATGCGTCCGCTGAGAATATATGAAACTCTCGCCAGTCACGACGCGACGAGGAACAAGCGAGTGATGAACGAGTGTTTATTACAGAGCCTAGAGCAACCTTGGGGAGTAAGACAAAAAAACTAAACAAACAAAAAAAAAACACCGTAGCGAGCCAGTATTTACCGACGAACAGACACGAGCAACAGCAAACAGGACAGGAGAGATTAACCGTTAAGCCCCGTTCAGACTGTGCCGACTCCGGGCCACGACAACCTAGCGACTCGGGGTATGAGAGGTCTTGGGTGTGAAAGGGTCGCTCATGGTCGGAAAGAGGTCTAGAAACGATCGCCGGATGCTGGGTTGCCGTGGACCAGAGTCGGCACAGTGTAAACGGGACCAAACACAAAAGAACGGCAATAATATCAGAGGAGAGGAAAGTAACAATACACCTCCCCAGCCGAAAATGACCTCTCTTTTGACCACTCATGTAGGTACTCCTTTACATACGAGCAGTGACTAGCGGGGCTTTCCTTTCTTATTTTGCGCGCGCCCTTGAGCTGCTTCCTTTGGCGTTAGAATATAATAATGACAAGCGAGTAAGTGTGTGATGGACGAAGATTAGGTAGTTGCATAAAGGAAATAAGTAGATATAACAGCATAGCGAAAAACAGAGTGAAATAACAGAACGTCGATTGAGGTAGGAAGACAAGACATAGATAGACTTATAGAAGAAAGAACAGCAAAATAACAACACCATGGCGAGAGAGAGAGAGAGTGCTTGAGTAACAGACTGAGTAACATAAGCGAGGAACAGATAGTAATAAATAAGTAGATAGAAATAAACATAAAAAAAGAGCAAAAAATACCCATCAGCATCACCATTTTTTTTATCTTAGTATCATCACCATTTCTTCTATCCCAGCATCATCACTACTTCTATCCCAGCATCACCACTTCTTCTATCCCAGCATCATCACTTCTTCTATCCCAGCATCACCACATCTATCCCAGCATCACCTCTTCTATCCCAGCATCATCACTTCTATCCCAGCATCACCACTTCTTCTATCCCAGCATCACCACATCTATCCCAGCATAACCACTTCTTCTATCCCAGCATCACCACATCTATCCTCAGCATCCCCACTACTATCCCAGCATCACCACTTCTATTACTGTTTCAACATAAGCGAGTAAGAGAAAGGAAATAAGCAAACAGCAACAGCATAAGGAACAAAAAAGGAAAATAACAGTATGGTGATTTAAGTTCTGCTTTGGTGCTGACTAGAGTGAATGGAGAAGAAAGGGAAAGTAACGGCTTGCAGTGTGTGTGTGCGTGTGTGTGTGTGTGTGTGTGTGTGTGTGTGTGTCAGCCGGCTCACATTTCTCTCAATCTTCTTCCACTTAAGTTTCCTCGTATTTCAGGTCTTGTATTTCATTTCTTCCTATTCTTTTTTTATTTTATTTATTTATCACAGCTCCCCCTTTTTCCCTATCATCATTACTGGTCTCCTTGCCATCTCTCACTCCTTAACTCTCTTTTTCCCATCATCTATACACACAGTGATCTCTTTTCTCCTTTCCTACACTCTCTTACACAAACAAATGCAAATACACTACATCCTGGAAACTCTGACCTCCCCTCTCCCTTTCCCCCCTTCCCCTCCCTTCCCCTCCCCCCCTTTCCATTGTCAAGCATCTGTTCGTACACCGCACAAATTACGATCACTTATCCGACCTTTTTTTTCCTCTCTTCATCCCCCTCCCCCCACCCACCCCACACACGCACACACTTCCTCCTCCCCCCTCACGCACACACCATATCCTTAAGACGCCCCCCCCCCCCCCCACCGGCCCCCTTCTTCCATGCCAAGCGCTCACACCTACGCGCTACAATGAGGATATCCGCCTCAATCAGTGCATACAAGCGAGGGCAGGTGGTAATCAGCATTCACCTGGGCGCTTGAAGTAAGTATAGGGATGCCCCAAGAACGCTCTGCTGCGCCTTCCGCTATACGTGTGTGTGTGTGTGTGTGAGAGAGAGAGAGAGACGGGGACGGGGTGTTTGTAACTATGATAATGGTGATAGTGGTGATTGTGGTGATATTTCTGGTCAAGAGGCCGGATAATGTGGTGATGCTGATTATGTTAGAGAGAGAGAGAGAGAGAGAGAGAGAGAGAGAGAGAGAGAGAGAGAGAGAGAGAGAGAGAGAGAGAGAGAGAGAGAGAACAGATTGAGCTCACTGGGTAGGCACACACACACACACACACACACACAGACACATACAAACCGCCTCCTTAAACAGTATATCGGTGTGCGGGTGGGTGCTGGTTTTTACTAGTGTGTGTGTGTGTGTGTGTGTGTGTGTGGGTGGGTGGTGTTGAGGCTTACGTGCGAAGGTGTTGGTGGCAGCGGGTGATGGTGTTGATATGCAGATGGTTCAACGAATGTGGTGTCTACAAGGGGTGATGATTTAACTGACAGTGAAGGGGTGGAATGCATAAGTCATGGCGTTTAGGAGTGGTAGCAGAAACAAGAGTAGTGGTAGTGGTAGTAGTAGTAGTAGTAGTGGTAGTAGTAGTAGTAGTAGTAGTAGTAGTAAACCCACCATTCACCTCTATAGGGAATATTAATAATAAATGCAATTGAAACAGGTGGGAATGTGTGTGGGTGGGTGTGGCATGTCATGTGGTGGTGGTGGGGGGAGGGGGGGTGAAGATGTGACTCTGAATGTGATGCTGCTATGCTAGTGGTGGTAACTGGGGTATAATGGTGACGGTGGTGGTGGTGGTGATGATGGTGATGAACTGCAGGACTTGTGACGAGAGGGTAGTGGTGATGATGATAATGAGAGATGGTGTTGGGAGTATAGTTGATGATGGTGAGTAGTAGTGATGAGGTGAATTAAGCTATGGTGCTGTTTGTGGTGATGGTGAAATAGAATGTGTTTGCAGTATGGGTGATGGTGGTGGTGATGGTGGCAATGGTAATACTGCCAAAGGAAAATGGGACGGGGTGATTGTAACTGTGATAATGGTGATTGTGGTGATTGTGGTGGTGATACTCCTGGTAAAGAGCCCGGATATGGTGGTGATGCTGATTATGTTAGGGGTGTTGATACTGGTGATATTGAGGGTGGTGATGGTGATATGGGCTGTATTTTAAAACACCATCGCTTCTCACATCAACTATTTCTAAAGGTCAAAGAGAGGATCAATCGGGTTTTCATGAGTGTTTTTTTAAGGTTCATGGCACAGAAGAAGGGTCAAACTACCACCAGGGTCATAAAACTACCCCTGGAAAGGCCTACAGCTCCTACGAAAGCCATGTCAAATATGTGAACTTGGGCGACGAAATGTTTTAAAATACGACCCATGTGTTGGTGATGATCTAGGGCCAGTTCGACGGTCCAACACAGAGAGCCGATTCCACAGTCCAACACAGTGTCTTCGTAACAGTCCGAATAAAACTACAGAATCCCATACAATCCAAAATGGTGAGGTCTTCCATGCCACACTAAATACACAAGACATTTCCTGTATAGCTTCATCAAAATTTGTGAACTTAAATATAAACACCGGACACTATACAAGGAAATTTCGAAGGCTCTGGTATTGGTTTGGGAGCTTACTAACCCATCATGGGGAACTGTGAAACTGGCCCAGAGTCATTGTAAGCGCCTAACTCAAACTATATTCCCCACAATGATCCGTTATTTCTACTCAATACCAGACACTAAAAAGATTTCCCGTGTGGTTTTTCTATAGTTTCCTTCTTTTTATATCAACGCCAAACACTATACGAGGAATGTTCATGGTATTTTGTGTCTGGTGCGGGAGCTTGCAAACTTACTGTAATGGACTCTGGCCCCTAGTACAAGCGGTGTTGGGGATGATTGTCTTGGTATTGAGTTTGGTGCTGATGTTGGTAATAGTGGTGGTGGTGGTGGTGAGTAAGGAAGGTGTGTACATGGAGGTTACTGTTATCAGACGCCTCGACAACACCACCTCAGCGCTGAACAAGCAACACCACGTTTTTTCATTTCAAGAGGAGGAGGAGCAGGATGGGGAGGAGGGCAAGGTCGGGGGTATACAAATGAGGTGCCCGATAAATAATTACTAAACCTAACCTACATTAGAACAATTAACGAACCTACACCATACAACTATATCCTACATTTCAGGAGCAGGAGGAGGAGGACAAGGAGGGCAAGGCCGGGGGTGTACAAATAAGGTGCCCGATAAACGATAACTAAACCTAACCTAACCTAACCTAACCTTACCTTACCTTACCTTACCTAACCTAACCTAACCTAGCCTAGCCTAACCTAACCTAACCTAACCTAACCTAACCTAACCTAACCTAACCTAACCTAACCTAACCTAACCTAACCTAACCTAACCTAACCTAACCTAACCTAGCCTAACCTAACCTAACCTAACCTTACCTAACCTAACCTAACCTAACCTAACCTTGCCTAACCTAACCTAACCTAACCTAACCTAACCTAGCCCTACCTAACCTAACATAACCTAACCTAACCTAACCTAACCTAACCTAGCCTAGCCTAGCTTAACCTAACCTAACCTAACCTAGCCTAGCCTAGCTTAACCTAACTCTATCCTACACTTCCACTGGCTTTCCTTCTCCCCCACCTGTACAACCTTCACCGCTAACCCACACTTCCTCTTCTTACTATATCCTTGATTAACAAAAGGAAGAAAAAAAATGACAAGAGGAAAGAAGAGCAGCGTTGACTTAGATAGGAAACAGAGACGGAAGTAGGAAAATGTTTATGAATGCGAGAAGGATGAGGACTAGGAAACATGAGAAGGCAGGCTACATAATAAAGCCTTTCCTAGTAGCGAGTCTATCCACTTTAGTAGACATTTTATAAGTTCGTTAGGCACTGGATCGACCTTCAAAGCATACTAAAGCACTTTCTGCACACGTAACGACCCCAAGAAGTAATGATCAGCGGAAGTTTTAAAGGAGTTGATCGTTTTCACACTAAATACTTTTGCAGGAAGGTTGTTTCAGTGGCGGATGACTCGACTTGAGAGCTTATTCGTGTACTCAAAGACCTGTATCATCAACTCCCCTCGTAGACGTCTTTTTCCCGACATTAAGTGGTTTTAAAGTTGCTTGAGTCGTTCTTCATACCGATGTGTCCCCAAGGGTGGTATTATTTCGTAGCGCGTTGCTGTACTCTCTCCAGTAATTTTGTGTCCTTGCAATTAGGGGACGGAGGAGGAGGAGGAGAGGAAGGAGGGAAAAACGGTGACTTGGAAGGGGGAGTAAGAGAAGGAGAAGACGAAAGAGAAGGAGTACGAGGAGGAGGAAGAGGAGGAGGAGAGGGGGTGAGGAAGAGGAGGAGGTTAGGACGAGTAGGAGGAGGAGAAGGAGCAGAGAAAAAGGGGTAAGGAAGAGGAGGAGGAGGAGGAGGAGGGTAAACTAGCAATGAGGAGGAGGAGGAGATAAAAGAAGACAAATACGAGGAGGAAGAGGAGGAGGAGGAGGAGGAAAAAAAGTGGTAACAAGTATATTCATGATGGTCATAAAAAGGAGGATGTGGAGGAGGAAGAGAAGAAGAAAAAAAAAAACTTATTCCGTCTATGCTTTTGTTTACCATTAACGAGGAAGCTATATCAAAAGTCCATGTATAGCTGTCATGATACGGTACTCCCAGACGCTTCCACCCAGCTTTGCCAAATTATCGTACTCATCGCATTCCATTTTCGTAGTTTCTGACCGATAACGATACCAGAAAACACTAAAAACATCAATAAATAACAGTTTTAACGCTAACTTTAATTTCCTATCGTTATTTGTGTAGTCACGACAGTCTTGGAGCCTAAATATGATAAATGCTATGTTCAGAGTAAGACAATTTGGCAACGCGGCTTCCATCTCCGGGTTTTTATGAGTGCTTTTTCACAATCGCAGCATAGAAGAAGGGTCAAACTACCACCAGGGTCATAAAAGTATCCCTGGAAATGCCCCCAACTCCTACGAAAGTCTTGTCAAATGTGTGTGCTTGGAGGCCGGAATGTTCAAGAATGCGACCCCAGGCAGGACTCACACACGGGCGCTCACCTGGGTTGGTATTTTCAGACGTATTTGCCACTTTTACATCAACTATTTACAAAGGCCAAAAGGGATATCAGTCAGGCTCGAATATGTGGTATTTTAGGTTCATGGTACAGAAGAAGGGTCAGACTATCACCAGGGTCATAAAAGTGTACCCATGGAAATGCCCACAGCTCCTACGAAAGCCTTGTTAATTTTTTTGCTTTGGCGCCGAAATGTTCAAGAATGTAACTTCAGGCCTGGTACATTGGCCCTCAAGGGAACTGTGGCATGATGGCTTGTTGTTGGTGCCTATAAGTATTTGGACGGATAGACAAAATATATCTTAAATCTTTACTGATACACATGTTTAGTAAGATTTTGTAACCACTACTAAAGGTATTTTTTAATCCTAGCCAAATCATTTTGCTTTATCACGTAACTTTTTTCATTCATGCCATCAAAACGAACGTACTTTCTTTGTAACTGCTATTTTTTTTAGTAATGTTGAAATCGACATACTTAGTTGTAACTTTTTTTGATTTAATGACTTTCAAATCAACCTTTATTTTTTAACAATTTTTTTTTTCTTTGATACTATCCACATGAACTTGCTTTATTTCTAACTACTGTCTTTTTCTTCTATTCAAATCAACGTACTTTACTTTGTCACTACTATATCTTTTTAATACTAAAAACTAATGTACTTTATTTTGTAAGAGTACTATTTTCTTTAATAATACTCAAATCAACGATAATTTTTGTAACTACTATTTTTTAATGAAATGTACTTTATTTTGTAACGGTACTATTTTTCTTGAATAATATTCGAATCGACGCATTCCATTTTTCCTTCAATACTCTCCAAATCAGCGTACTTTATTTATTCACCTATTTATTATTTTTCGTTGTGTGTGTGTGTGTGTGTGTGTGTAGGGGGAGGGGGGGGGGCCGAACGTTCGTGTTATGACGTCATGGGACCAAGCGTGTTTTTTGTTTTTATTTATTTTTTTCCTTGAGGCTCTTCCTTTCCTGCAATAAAAAAAAAAAAAAAAAAATCAAGCGGGGTGAAAAAGGCCTGTCATGCTGCATCGACCTTGGCTGACATCACGTCATGCAGACTCAGCCTTACCAGCGATTAAAACAAACAAACAAACAAACATTGCCTTTACGTTTGCTTGTTTTTTCTCACATAAGATTTATTTGTTTGTTTGTTTCTTTATTTATTTATTATTCATATTTCTCACCACGCATAACCCTGCCTCTCCCCCTTGTCCCCCCTCTCTCCAGCCTAGCCAAGCCCCTCTGTACACATTGCCCCCTGCCAGCACCCTGTTAAAACCTGTGCCCCTGCTGATGTCGATGCGTGGGTGGGTGTGTGGGTGTTGATGTTTGGGTCTAGTCTAGTCTGGTGATGCTTGCTGTGGGGCGATGGTGGTGGTAGGGGTGGTAGTGGTGGTGGTGGTGATGGTGGTGGTGGTGGTAACGGTGGTGGTGGTAGTGGTGGTCTTGCTTGCGGGGGCGAAATGAAGTGGTGGGGCTTTGTTTTTTGGAAGGACTGAGAGAGAGAGAGAGAGAGAGAGAGAGAGAGAGAGAGAGAGAGAGAGAGAGAGAGAGAGAGATAATGTACTCGTGTCAAGATAATGCACACCTTGCCTATTCTTCCTCCTCATTCGCCTACTCCTCCTCCTCTTCCTTTGGCTTTGTACGTATAACTCTGATTAGACCTCTCTTGGAATACGCAGTGCCGTTCTGGTTCCCTAAGTACAAAGACTGGAGAGAGTTACGGCGACGCGCTACGAAAATACTCCATCGCTGAGGTCACAGGTATACGAAGAACGATTTAAGCGACTTTACATTGGAAAAGAGACGACTGCGGGGGATTCGTTAACCCGGTAGCAGCGACTGGCCAAATTTGTGCCTTTACCATGTACCAGCGACGGGCTATATTTTTGCCATGATATAAACCCCCTAAAATAGATGATGCATAAACTGATCACAAATGCGTTGAAATATATTATGAAATGGTTTGCGTGAGTGATGATTTTTCTCAGTTTTTCTCGCTTAGAGGGGCTTTTAAGAAACATGTGATCCACGCAGCTACCAGGTTAAAAGTCTTACAATACCTAAGCAAGGATTTGATACAGGTCTTCAAATGCCTGAACAAGCTCAATAATGTCTATCACCCCAAGTTTCTGGCACTCGGAGTAACCGGAAAAGAAGAAAAAAAACTAAAGATATAACGGTCAAACCAATTGAAGCGAAGCGATGCAGTCTGCTATTTCTCGAGAGAGGGAGAGAGTCAAGGGGCTATTACACTGGGCAAATTTTACGTGGATCTTCAGCCAAACCACGACTTCCGCTGGCGTGGTTCTCCTATATCCGTTGTTTTCTGACTTGTCCGCGATGTTCCAAAGCTACGATCGATTTCACCGAAGGACGACGATATTACTCACCATCATCATCAGCAGCAGCAGCAATAACAAGAAACAAATGAGAACCACGCTAGCAGAAATCGTTGTTTGACTGAAGATCGACGGAAAATTTGCCCAGTGTAATAGCCCCTTAATTATCTTTTCTTGACCCACCAGGGAATACGAGACGCCGTGTTCCTGTGTATAATGACAGTAATTACACCTCGTTGCGCTCCTCTAATTTATTTACTTGCCCGTTTGTGTGTCTGTCTGTGCCATCCGCCGCTGAAACAATCATCCTGCAGAAAGACCTGATGCGAAAACGAGCTACTCACCTTATAATCGCATTGACTTACTCTGTTGTTTATATTTTCTTCTTTTTCTATATTATTTTATTTGCTTTTCCTCATTTTATCTCTGTAACTATCTCTTTATTTGTCTATCTATCTATCCATCTATCTATCTATGTTTATCCCTCTGTCTATATATCACACTCACGTACGGCAAGTGTTCTAATAAGCTGTTCCGCAGGTCACAGACATGCTTGACAACTTTATTAAATCACTAATGCAGGCAGTTTTAAAAGCGAACTGACTCGCTGTTGCCTCTTCATCCACGTCTTCCTTGTCCATGTTTACGATACCATTGCTTCTGCCTCTTTTCTCTCCTTACCCTGCCTTGCCCTACCTTATCTTCCGCTCCCCTCTCCTCGGCAGTCCTTACCGTTTTTTTCCTCTATTAACCGCCGCCGCAGGCATATCGCGTCTGTGCGTCGGCGTGCATGGCGAATATGTATCACTCACTCTTCTCCAAAGGTTTATTTTAGGGTTGATGTAACCACGTCACTATTCGGCGGCCAACCAACGCCCGGCATCGCGGCCACGTCACCGCCTTCCTCGGCCAATGGGAGGCGCGGAACATGACATCATTGCTATCTGCCACCAATGGGAGCGAAGGAGTGACGTCAGATCCGCGTCTGGCCAGTCACCGCCCTGCCGCCTGACGTCATATCCGTGTGTAGCCAGTCACCGCCGCCGCCCTGGGCGCTGCGGGGGGGAGGGAGGGAAAGGGGTGTGTAGTGGGAGGGTGAAGGGAGGGGGGGGGGGGTTGTGGGTGTGGATGTTGCTAGCTGACTGCCAAGCGTTCGAGATAAATGAAAACAAACTTGTATTTGTTTAAGGAGTTTATATTTTCTTCTTTTTCTTTATTATTTTATTTGCTTTTGCTCATTTCATCTCTATATCTATCTCTTTATTTGTCTATCTATCTATCCATTTATCTATCTGTTTATCCCTTTGTCTATCTCTATATCCTATCTATCTATCTATCATCTATCTACGTAGTCACTACAATCACACACACACACACACACACACACACACACCAAGAGAGAGAGAGAGAGAGAGAGAGAGAGAGAGAGAGAGTCACTATTATCTTTTCTTGCCCCAACCAGGGAATACGAGACGCCGTGTTCCTGTGCATAATGACAGTAATTACACCTCGTTGTGCTCCTCTCATTTATTTACTTGTCTGTCTGTCTGTCTGTTCTCCCTTGTCTGTCCGTCTTCATTTATTTCTTCTGTCTGTACTTGCCTGTCTTGTCTGTCTATCTGTCTGTCTGTCTGTCTGTAATTTAAGTATGTCATTTACTGTTTATTTTATGTTGCAGATGTGTGAAAACTTACCAGCTGAGAGAGAGAGAGAGAGAGAGAGAGAGAGAGAGAGAGAGAGAGAGAGAGAGAGAGAGAGAGAGAAATATAGGGTAATGATGGTGGTGGAAAGTCTGGGTGTGGCGTGGGTGGAGGAGGAGGAGGTGGAGGCGTTGGGAGATAGGTGGAGTGGGAGATCGGTAGCTACATGGAAGAGGAGGAGGAGGAGGAGAAGGAGGAGGAGGAAATGGAGGTGAAGAAGAAGAAAAGCCACGAGATAGGAGGAGGAGGAGGAGGAGGAGGTGCTAGTAGTAGTGGTGGTGGTGGTGGTAGTGGTGGTGGAGGACTGCCCTGACAGCTGAGGTGGGAGTGGTGGGTGCAAGTGCGTGGGCGGGTGGTAAGGCTGGGGGGGTGGGGGGTGGAGGGGGTACAGGCTGAAGAGAAGGGGAGGGGAAGGGGAGAGGAGGGGCGCTTGGGGAAGGGAACACGGAACAGTTGGAAAGTTAAGGAAAGGGAAGAGAAGGGGAGGGGTTGACATGGAGGGGAATGGGAGAGGAGAGGAGCTTGGGGAAGGGAAGTATATACGAGGGAAGGGAAGGGGAACAGTAGGAAAGTTTAAAAAGGGGAGAATGGGAAGTTTAAAGGGAAGGAACAGGGGAGTAGAGGGCTTGGTAGGGAGGGGAAAGAAGGGGATTTAAGGGAAGGAAACAGTGGAGAGGGGAGAAAAGGAAACAGTATAGGAGAGTTTAGGAAAGGGAAGAGAAGGGTTAAGGGAAGGAACAGCAGAGGGGAGGGGAATGAAGGGAAGTGGAGGGAAGCGAACAGCGGAATAGGGGAAGGGAAAGGAAGGGAACTGCAGAGAAGGCGAGGGAAGGGAAGCGCATTGGGCAGGGAGTGAAGGGAAGAAAGGGCAGATAAGGGAAGGGAAAGGAAGGGAACAGCAGAGAAGGCGAGGGAAAGGAAGCGCATTGGGCAGGGAGTGAAGGGAAGAATGGGCAGAGAAGGGAAGGGAAAGGAAGGGAACAGCAGAGAAGGCGAGGGAAAGGAAGCGCATTGGGCAGGGAGTGAAGGGAAGAATGGGCAGAGAAGGGAAGGGAAAGGAAGGGAACATCAGAGAAGGCGAGGGAAGGGAAGCGCATCGGGCAGGGAGTGAAGGGAAGAAAGGGCAGAGAAGGGGAGGGAAGGGAAGAAAAGGGTAGGTCAGGGCAGGACAGGGAAGGGCAAGGAAAGGAAGGAAAGGAGATTGTGATGGATGGAACAATGTAAAACTAAAATGAAGCTTGTAGAAGAGTGGCGTATAGGAGAGTACAAAGCAGGGAGAGGAGGGCAAGGTAAACGAAGAAGATGACAGAAGGAAAGGGCAAGGGAGGGGATGGAAAGAACAGTGAAAGGAAGATTAGAGAAAAGAAGGTTTGTAGAGGACTAGCCAGAACAGGGATGGAAAGGAAGAAAAGGAAAAGGAAACAAATGCGATGAGAGAGAAGGAAAGGGCAAGGGAAGGATATAAAGAACAGTGAAAGGAAGATTAGAGAAGAGAAGGTTTGTAGAGGACTATCCAGAACAGGGATGGAAAGGAAGAGGAGGAAAAGAAAACAAGGGAGATGACAGAGAAAGAAAAGGACAAAGGAAAGGATATAAAGAACAAAGTAGAAGAGAAAAGGGAAAATAAGAGTATGGTAGAATAGAGCAGAAGAGGACAAAGCAGGAAAATGATGGGAAGACGAAAGAAAAAAGGAAGGATTGATTGATTGATAGTTTATTGTTGCAAGTAAACAACAAAGGAGAAGGGAAGGAAGGAAGGGGAGGAAAGTGAAGGGAGGGGATGAAAAGAACAGAGTATGATATAAGAGAGAATTGAAGGGAAGCTCGTAAAAGACTAGGATAGGAGGTGACTAGCCAAAACAGGGATAGGAAGGAAATACAAACGACTCCAGCAGTAGGACAGGAAAAGGAGGGGGGGTGGGGGGGGGAGCGCAGTAGGATAGTAGGAAAACGCTTGGCAGTGATGGGAAGAATAACAGTGATGCTACATAGAGGGTATGCCCCGTCCTGCCACAAAAGTATAGGCCTACTGATAAAGAAAGATCACCATTTTAAACACACACACGCACACGCACAAAAAAAGGTTCAGTGTATAGCTCGGCTTGTATTTAAATCTTCTAATCAGTTCCGAATCTGATCAGTTTGCGATTCAACTTTAAACTGGAGCCGAAAGGAAGGGAAGGGACGGAAAGAAAGGGAAGGGAAAGGAAAGGAAATGAAGGAAGGAAGGAGAGGAGAAGGAAGGAGAAGGGAAAGGAAAGGAAAAATAGAAAGGACGGATTAAAGAAATGAAGAAGGAAAGGGAGGGAGGAAGGAAGGAGGGAGAAGGAAGGAAGGACGGAAGAAAGAAAGGAAAGAGGGAAGGGAAGGAAACTGGAGATAGGGAAGGAAAAAAAAAGAGGAAATAAAAAAAATAAAAGGAAAAAAATCATATCACCAGGCTCATAAAACTACTACCCATGGAAATACTAATCCCAGACGCTTTCGGCACTAACAACTATCATATCCCAATTTCACAAAGGGTTCATGAATGTTTTTTTTTTCTTTTTCAAGTTCATGTTGCAGAAGCCTTGTCAAACTATCACCAGGCTCATAAAACTACTACCCATGGAAATACTAATCCCAGACGCATTCGACTCTAACAACTATCATATCCCAATTTCACAAAGGGTTCATGAGTGTTTTTTTTTTCTTTTCACGTTCATGGTGCATAAGCCTTGTCAAACTATCACCAGGCTCATAAAACTACTACTTATGGAAATACTAATCCCAGACGCATTGGACTCTAACAACTATCATATCCAAATTTCACAAAGGGTTCATGAGTGTTTTTTTTCTTCTTTTCACATTCATGTTGCAGAAGCCTTGTCAAACTATCACCAGGCTCATAAAACTACCTCCCAGACGCTTTCGGCTTAACAACTATCATATCCCAAGTTCACAAAGGGTTCATGAGTGTTTTTTTCTTCTTTCACGTTCATGTTGCATAAGCCTTGTCAAACCATCACCAGGCTCTCAAAAACTACTATGGAAATAAATACTTCCCAGACGCTTTCGGCACTAACAACTATCATATCCCAAGATCACAAAGGGTTCATGAGTGTTTTTTTTCTATTCACATTCATGGTGCATAAGCCTTGTCAAACTATCACCAGGCTCATAAAACTACCTCCCAGACGCTTTCGGCTTAACAACTATCATAATCCCACGTTCACAAAGGGTTCATGAGTGTTTTTTTTTCTTCTTTTCACATTCATGTTGCATAAGCCTTGTCAAACTATCACCAGGCTCATAAAACTACCTCCCAGACGCTTTCGGCACTAACAGCTATCATATCCCACGTTCACAAAGGGTTCATGAGTGTTTTTTTTCTATTCACATTCATGATGCATAAGCCTTGTCAAACTATCACCAGGCTCATAAAACTACCTCCCAGACGCTTTCGGCACTAACAACTATCATATCCCACGTTCACAAAGGGTTCATGAGTGTTTTTTTTCTATTCACGTTCATGGTGCATAAGCCTTGTCAAACTATCACCAGGCTCATAAAACTACCTCCCAGACGCTTTCGGCACTAACAACTATCATATCCCAAGTTCACAAAGGGTTCATGAATGTTTTTTTTTTTCTTTTTCAAGTTCATGGTGCATAAGCCTTGTCAAACTATCGCCAGGCTCATAAAACTGCCCATGGAAATACGTACTAACACCACAACCTCTACGAAAGGCTTATCATATACATAGTTGGGTGTGAAAGCCCGAAATGTTTGAGAATGTTGGTCAGAATGTGTTACTTGCGGTTAAGACTGGAAATAACTGATTGTGCTACGTATATATAAGTCGGCGGTCTGCTTGTCTTTTTGTTTGTGTAGTATTCCTTTGCAAATCGTTAATAGAGATACAATACATTCATACAGTCTTATCAGCATACCGGTAAAGCTGAGTGTATATGCGTTGTTCTATTGCTACAGGAACGCCAGATATATATTTTTTTAAACGTCGTATTCGTATTAAGAACATAAGAACGTAAGGAGTCTGTAAGATCACCTATTTGATAAGGCTGTCATAGGAGTTTTGAGCTTTTCCAGGAGTACTTTTATGACCCTGGTGGTATAGTTTGATCATTCTTCTGTACCATGAACCTAAAAGAACACTCATCAGAACTCGATTACTCTCCCGTTTGGCCTTTGGAAATAGTTGATGTTAGAGCGGAAGCGTCTCAGTATACCGACCTATAGAGCATGTTGGTCGGCTCGTCGCTTCGTTTCCCGGCCGCTAGATGGCAGCAGCGGCGCCTTGATAAGATAGCGATGACATCCCTCCCTCTCTCTCTCTCTCTCTCTCACGTAGACACACACCTGTTACGATGCTTTGGGGTCACGGAGAGAGAGAGAGAGAGAGAGAGAGAGAGAGAGAGAGAGAGAGAGAGAGAGAGAGAGAGAGAGAGAGAGAGAGAGAGAGAGAGAGAGAGAGAGAGAGAGAGAGAGAGAGAGAGAGAGAGAGAGAGAGAGAGAGTAATGGAAATGTGTCGGTTTCTCACACACACACACACACACACACACACACACACACACAGATAAGTTCAGATAGTACGATGATAGTATTTAATTTTTAAAGGACGTATTTGTACAGAGATTCGACTTCGCTCTGACTGGTGTGAGGAAGAAACTGCAGATAGCAATTTGGTTTTTATTTTTAAGTGTTATTGTTGTTTATACTTTAAGAATTTAGACTGGATATTTTTATGCGTTTATTTTTTATTGTTCTTTTTTTTTTTTTAGATGCAAAGACAAGGTGGAGGTGGAAGGAAGGGAAGGGAAGGGAAGGGAAGGGAAGGGGAAGAAAGGAAAGGATGGTAAGAAGGAGGGAAGGGTAAGGAAGGGAAAGGTAAGGAAAGGGAAGAGAGGAAGAAGGGATGGGAAGGGAGGAAGGAAGGCAGGAATGAGGGAAGGAAGGAAGTGAAAGGAAGGAAGGAAGGGAAGGGAAGGGAAGAATGGAGGTAGGAAAGGAAAGGAAAGAAAAGAAAAAATAAGAGAAAAGTAAGGAATGAAGGGAAGGGAAGGGAAGAGAAGGAAAAAGAGGGAGGGGAAGAGTAGGGACGGGAATGGAAGGGGTGTAGGTGGTGGGTCTGTGGAAGGGGGGGGGGGGAGGTTAGGTGAGGTAGGTGAGTGTATTTGTGAAGAGGGAGAGTGAAGGGGTGGTGTAGGTGGGTCTGTGGTGTTGGTGTGGGGGGGGGGGGTGAGGGTGAATAGTGGGTTAGATGGGGTGTAAGTGGGTCTGTTGGGGGGGGGGGGTAGGTGAGGTAGGTGAGTGTATTTGTGAGGAGGGAGGGTGAAAGGGTGTTGGTGTGGGGGGGGGGGATAGTGGGTTAGGTGGGACCGTGGGAGGTGGGTGAGTGGGCCTGGGGTGGGTGGCATATTCTCTCTCTCTCTCTCTCTCTCTCTACAGTAAAGGGAACAGCTCAAGGGAAAAAAAAAAAAAAAAAAATAATGAAAGAAGTGTTTGTGGTCCCTGAGTGGAGACGCTCGGCTGTAGCTTCGAAACTAACCACGAGGGGTTCTGGAAAATACTCTAATTGTCATTCTCACTCAAAATTTCGCTGATTATCTCCACCTATACCTAACCTAACCTAACCTGACCACGAGGGGTTCTGGAAAATACTCTCATTGTCATTCTCACTCAAAATTTCGCTGTTGACTCCACCTAACCTAACCTAACCTAACCTAACCTAACTTAATCTGACCACGAGGTTCTGGAACCCAATCCAACCTCATTGTCATTCTCACTCAAACCTAACCTAACCTAATTATCTCCTAACCTAATCCTAACCTAACCTAACCTAACCTAACCTAACCTAACCTAATCTAACCTAACCTAACCTAACCTAACCTAACCTAACCTAACCTAACCTAATCTAACCTAACCTAACCTAACCTAATCTAACCTAATCTAACCTAATCTAACCTAACCTAACCTAACCTAACCTAACCTAACCTAATCTAACCTAACCTAACCTAACCTAACCTAACCGGCCCTGTTCGAGAGTGGGAGTACAGAGAAGGGAAATATGTGGGCGTGTGTGTGTGGGGGGGGAGGGGGGGGGGTCGATTAAGAGGGAATTGTGCATGGGTGGTAGAATTTAGGTGAAGGGGAATAGTGCACTGGTGGTAGAATTTAGGTGAAGGGGAATAGTGTATGGGTGGTAGAACACAGGTGAGGGTGCGGTGGGTTACATCGTCAAGCCATGGAAATCAAGAGCCAGAAAGGTGAGAGGAGAGAGATTCGAACCCCATTTCCGCCGCAGGAAGGGGATCCGGTCTTAACTTAACCCCCGAGCCACAACCTCTAAGAAGAAAAAAAATAAAAAAGCGACGGAGATGAGCACCGAGGCTACGCTTATCTATATAGCGCATGTCCTTAACCGACCTGTATTTTATTTATACATAGAAAGAAAATGTCAAGAGAAAGAAGGATAATATAGGTGAGGGGGAGAGAGGGGGGGGGGGAGGTGGAAGGAAGAGGTGGGAGGGATAGGATAGGGGAGCTCTACTAAGGATAGGGATAGCAGAGGGGGGGGGAAAGGGAGTAAGGGATCGTAGGTATAGGAGAGAGACAGGGGAAGGCTAGCAGGGTATATAGGGAGGGGAGAGGAAGGGAGAGAAAATGGGAAGGGTGACAGGATGGAAGGAGGAGGAGGAGGAGGAGGAGGAGGACATGAGGATAGGAGGTACAGAGAGAGGCAGGGTAAGAGAAAGGGAAGGGAGGATAGGAAGAAAGAGGCAAGGGGAAGGGTGACAGGGTAGAAGGAGGAGGAAGGGGACGTAGAGAGAGAGAGAGAGAGAGAGAGAGAGAGAGAGAGAGAGAGAGAGAGAGAGAGAGAGAGAGAGAGAGAGAGAGAGTAGCAGGATAAGAGAAGGAGGAGGGTAGGAAGGGAGAGACAAGGCCCAAGGGGAAGGAAGTGTGACAGGGAAGAAGGAGGAGGAGGAGGAAAGGGACGTGAGGATAGGAGGAGGTAGAAGGAGGCAGCTCTAGAAAGGGGGTAGGGGGGGGGGGGGGGGGGGGGGTAGGGGGGGTCAGCAAGCAGCGCAGTAGGCTAGCATGACATCATCGTAGAGTGGTGGCAGGGGGGGGCAGGGGTAGGCAGCAGGGAGTCTTGGTGCTTGTTGATTTGCGAGGGAAGTGATAGGGAGGGGGGGAAGGGGGGGTAGGGAGGGGCAGTGAGCTTAATTTGGTGGATAGGCGCCAGAGGGTTAAGGGGGAGGGGGGGGAGGTTGGCGACTTGATTTGTGAAGAGGGGGAAGAAGGGGGAGGGGGAAGAATAGGAAGGGAAGAAGGGGGGGAAGGGAGTAAGGGAAGATAGGGAGCTAAGGGATTTCATTTGGGAAGGAGAAGAAAGGGGGAGAGAAGTATTATTAAAAAAAGTTGTTTTGGGGAGAAGGAAAGGGAAGGGGGAGGATTATGAAGGAAGGGGGCAGGGGAGTCCATTCGGAAAAGGAAAGGAGGGAGTGATATAAAAGGGGGAGTTGGTGGGGAAGGGGAGAGAGAGTAACAGGAAGGTAGGGGTAAGGAGCATCATATATGGAAGGAGGAGGAGGAGGAGGAGAGGAAAATGAAGGTAGGGAGCTGGGTGCTTGATTTTGGAAGTGAGAGAAAGGTGAGGGAAGTAATATGAAAAGGGGGTTGTTTGAGGGGGAAGGAAAGGGAAGGGGAGTATTAGGAAGAAAGGGAGCAGGGGAGTTAATATAGGAAATGGGAGGTGTTGGTTGAAGGGGAAGGAAAGGAAGGGGAGTATTAGGAAAGAAGGGAGCGGGGGAGTTTTTTGGGGGAGTGGAAGAAGGGCAATGGGATTAATAAGAATGGGGGGGGTTGGGGTGGAAGGGGAAAGGGAGTGATGTGAAAAGGGGGGTTGTTTGAAGGGGAAGGAAAGGGACGGGGAGTATTAGGAAGAAAAGAGCAAGGGAGTTTGTGGCTGTTTGGGGTGGAAAGGGAGTGATATGAAAAGGGGGTTGTTTGAAGGGGAAGGAAAGGGAAGGGGAGTATTAGGAAGAAAGGGAGCAGGGGAGTTAATTTGGAAAGGGGAAGACGGGGAAGGGGAGTAATATGAAATGGGGAGGTGTTTTGGGGGTGGAAGGGGAAGGGAGTGATATGTAAGGGGGTTGGTTGAAGGGGAAGGAAAGGGAAGGGGGAGTATTAGGAAAGAAGGGAGCAGGGGAGTTTTTTTGGGGAGTGGAAGAAGGGCAAAGGGATTAATAAGAATGGGGGGGGTTGGGGTGGAAGGGGAAAGGGAGTGATGTGAAAAGGGGGGTTGTTTGAAGGGGAAGGAAAGGGAAGGGGAGTATTAGGAAGAAAAGAGCAAGGGAGTTTGTGAGGGGCTGTTTTTTGGGGGGTGGAAGAGGAAGAAGCGGAAAGGGAGTGATATGAAAAGGGGGTTGTTTGAAGGGGAAGGAAAGGGAAGGGGAGTATTAGGAAAGAAGGGAGCAGGGGAGTTCATCTGTGGAGGGGAAGAAGGAGGAAGGGAGTAATATGAAATGGGACTGTTTTAGGGGGGAGGGGAGAAAAGGAAGGGGGAGTAACGAAAATATGGGGAGTAGGGGAATTGATTTGGGAAGGGGGGAGAAGGGGAAAGGGAGTAAAGGGAGGTTGATTTGAGAAAGGGGAGAAGCGAAATTGGGAGTAATATGAAATGGGACTGTGTTTTTGGGGAGGAAAGGAAGGAAAGGGAAGATAAAGGCCGGGGAGTTACAGGAAGGTAAGGGGCAAGGAACATCATTTGAAAGGGGTCATATGCCAGAGAGAGACAGGAGGGGGAAGGAATTATAGAAGGGAACAGACCCCAGGAGACGGGACACAACCCCCGATTAATACCTGGTACCCATTCACTGCTGGGTGGAAAAAATAATAGGAAGATAGGAAGCTGAGTTCTTGATTTGAAAGGGAGGAGAATAGGGAAGGGGAAGGAGGGGTAAGAAGAGGAATAACTGGGACCTTAGATTTTGGAAGGGGGAGAGGGGAGAAGGAGGGAGAGACGACGATTTGAAAAGGGAGAGAAAGGGGGGAGGGGAAGCAACATGAAAATAGGGAGAGGGGAGCTTCATTTGAGAGGAAGGAAAAGGGGGAAATGGGAAGTAATAGGAAGGTAGGGGTAGGAGACATTAGGGAGGGGAGAAAAATGGAAGGGGTATAAGAAAAAGATAGGGATTTGAGAAGGGGAAAGAAGGGGAAAATGATATAGAGGGAACAGCTTGGAGGGTAGAAGAGGAGGAGGAGGAGGAGGAGGAGTGGGGAACAGAACATCATGATAACGTGGGAGGGGGAATGGGAAGGGGAAGACTGATAAAGAAAGGGTTTGGGGATAGAGGTACTGAAGGAGGGGAAGAGGGAGAGAGAGAACAGATAAAGAAGGAAGGGGGGAAAGGGAGGAAAGGGGGGAGGGGACCTTGATAGAGAGATAGATGGTAGGGGTAAGTTTAGCAGGGAAGGGATAGGGAGGGGAAGGAAGAGGATGAAAGAAGAGGAAGAAAAGGACGAAGAGGGAAGGGAAAGAAAGTATAATGAAGAAATAAGAAATAAGAAAAAAAAAGAAGAGAAAGATGGGAGGGGACAAGGGAGGAGAGGAAAGGAGAGGAAGCAAAAGACGAGGAAGAAGAAGAGGAAGGAAATATAACGAATGGGGTTAGAAGGAAGAAAAGAGGAAGGGAAAAGAAAGGGATGGGAACTGACAGAAAGTGGAGGAAGAGGAGGAGGAGGAGGAATGGAAGGAGAACGTAGAAGTGGAGGAAAGAGAATGATAATAATAATAATAATAATAATAATAATAATAATAATAATAATAATCGATAGGAAAATAAAAGGATAAAAAAACAAACAATAAGGTAGGGCGATGAAGAGAAGAAAGAAGACGAGAAAGATGAAGAAGAGGAGGAGGAGGAGGAGGAGGTAAGGTAGGAGAAGTTTAGATTATGTCTGCATGAATAATACTGATAAGCTCTTCCCAGAATTCACTCCTCCTCCTCCTCCTCCTCCTCCTTCTCTATATGTCTCTTTGTTTTACATCATCTTTTATTTTCCTTCTTCAGTTTCCTTTTTGTTCATCTATCTGTCTTTTCCTTCCTCTCTTACATCATTCGTTAAGCCCTTTGATAATTTTCCTTCTTCTTCTTCTTCTTCTTCTTCTTCTTCTTCTTCTTCTTCTTCTTCTTCTTCTTCTTTCATCTACGGCTTGCTCTCCTTGATTTTATTTTCCTACTTTCCTTAATATTTTTGTTTTCTTCATTTTCTTCTTATTCTTCCCTATTCCTTCTTTCTTATGCTCTTCCTTCTTCCCTTTTCTTCTTTCCGTTCCATCAATTTCCCCTCTTCCTACCTCCTCCTCTTCCTCTTTTTCTCTTCCTCTCTCACTCCCCTCTCCTCCGTTTCCTCCTCTTCCTCCATTCTTATTAATCCCTTGTCCTCCTCCTCCTCCACTCTCTCTCTTCCCCTCCTCCATTTCTCTTCTCTTCCTCCTACGTCCCATTCCCCCTTTCCTCCTCCTCCTCCTCCTCTTTACACCCTCTCCTTCATTTATCTTGCCCCCACCCCTCATCTCCTCTTCCTCTCTTCCCCATCCTCATCTCTCCCTTCTTATCTCGCTTCATCCTCCTCCTCCTCCACCTCCCCCTCCTCTTCCTCCTCCTCCTCCACCTCAATTTATCGCCCCAGGGAGTGAGCAACGTGTTCACTTTGGAGTAAAAAATGTTTTCTCAGCACACACACACACACACACACACACACACACACACACACTTTTACACACACACACACACATACACACACACGCAACTCCAGGGTCAACCAGCCATCCTATGCAGCAACAATCAACCCCATGTGTGTGTGTGTGTTGTTATTGTTGTTTCAGCTATGCGGTAATTACTCTCTCTCTCTCTCTCTCTCTCTCTGTGTGTGTGTGTGTGTGTGTGTGTGTGTGCATTGAGTATAGGTGTTAAAAGACTTGTGATTCTTCTCTTACCCTCCCCCCCCTTCTCTCTCTCTCTCTCTCTCTCTCTCTCTCTCACTCTCTCTCGTTCGGTGGCTGCTGTTGCGGTTCCCTGTGATGTCACGTGACTCCAACCACACCATTGGCCGGAAACATGCACCATGACGTCATTTCTAAGCGCTCCCATTGGCTGCTTGAGACGTGACGGCCTCAAGTCACGCCCAGACATTAGGTGAAGGCCATCCCAGTCACGAACTCACCCCGAACTCACCCCCGCGCACGCCGACAACGAGGCTCCCTGCATGACATCATTTTCCAGCCCTCCCATTGGTCAGCCCGGGCCATGATGTCATTTTTAAGGCCCCTGGTTGGCTGGAGATATTAGTGACGTCATGGATGCGGTTGATTGGTGGTCTGGCCCATGACGTTGACCAATCAGCGGTGGTATCGTGCTTGTGGTGGCGGTTTGCAGAGAGAGAGAGAGATAGAGAGAGGAGGGAGGAGGTGGAGGGGGAGGAGGAGAGAAGCTTGTTGCGGAGAGGGATGGGAAGGAGGGAGTGAGGGAGAGAGGGTGGTAGGAAGGGAGGAAAGAAGACAGGGAGAGAGACAGACAGGGGATGAAGAGAGAGAGAGAGAGAGAGAGAGAGAGAGAGAGAGAGAGAGAGAGAGAGAGAGAGAGAGAGTTTGCATTGTGTAAAGATAAACATAAATATAATAATAATAATAATAATAATAATAATAATGTTGATAATAATAGTGAAAAGGATATGAATAAGATGAATAATTTAATGGTTTTTTTTTTTGGGGGGGGGGCTAATTCGTGCAATGTGTGTGTGTGTGTGTGTGTGTGTGTGTGTGTTGGGTACGGCTGCACGATGCCTCTTACCGTGTGTATATACTGTGAGGGGCGAGGGGGGGGGGGGGAAGGGTATGTAGACAGTAGTGACCTTCCTCCTCTTCCCCTTCCTCCTCCTCCTCCTCCTCCTCCTCGTAACACCCCCTATCGCTATTCCTCCTCCTTCCTCTCCCGTTGCTACCGCTACCAAACTCTCTTCTTTTTCTTCTTCTTCTTCTTCTTCTTTTCTTTTTCTCCTTCTCTCCTTCTTCTTCTCCTTCTCCTTCTTCTTCTTCGACTTTCTGTTCGTCGTTGTCGTTTTTTTTTATTCCTTTCATTCTTCTTATTCCTCGACCTTCTTCTTCTCCTTCACCCACCCAGCTTGCAAGTGTTTCCTCCTCCTCCCCCTCCTCCTCCTCCTTCTCTCCACTACGCCCCCTTCTCCTCCTCACTACAAATGTCAAAGGGGAGGCGATTTACACACACACACACACACACACACACACACACACATCCGATGGTCAATCTTTTCGTAATCTGGACGGAAAGGCGTGAGAGACCTGAGCCGCAAGTAACTTTTTTTGTGGGCAAGGAGTGGCCAGGTGGGGCTCGCTGTGTGGGTGTGGCGAGCTAGCTAGGGGGGACGAAGGGGAAGGGAGGTGTGGCGGGGGCAGGGGTGGTTAGGTGGTGGTGGTGGAGATTGGTATGTGGCAGGGTGTTTCTGGGGCTAAGTGACAGCTTGCGGTATGGTGGTTGTGGTGATGTTACTGGCAGGGTGGTGGTGATGTGGCAGGGTGTTGGTGGATGGTAGTGAAAGGTATGTGGTAGTGGTGGCAGGGTATGGTATGGTGCTTATGGTGGTGGTAGGGATCTGAGAGCATGTGACAGGGTAGTAGTAGTAGTAGTAGTGGTGGTGGTGTTGGTGGTGGTAGGGAGGTGAGGTGACTGTGGCAGGGTGGTGGTGATGAATTTGACAGGGTATAAATAATTGTGGTACTAGTAAAGATGTTGGCAGGGACGCATATATATCAGTTTGACAGGGTAGTGATTCTTCCATTCCCTCAATTCCTCCCTCTCTTCTTCCCTCTCCTCTTTTTCATCTCTCAATCTTCCTCTCCTTGCATCCCTCTCAGTTTTCCTTCCCTCTCTTCCCTGTGGTGGTCCTGTGGTAGGGAGGTAACTGGCAGGGTGGTGACGTTAGTGGCAGGGTATTGGTAGTGTTGGTAAGGCTGCACGTAACATTTTGACAGGGTAGGAGTGCTCAAGGCCACATAACATTGACAGGGGGCGGGGTGTGGGGTGGAGAATGAAACACATGTGGCAGGGGAGACTATAAACACACGCCAGGGAAGAGGAGGAGGAGGAGGAGAGGAGGAGGAGGAGGAAGTCGTTGGCAGGGCCCCACTATTATTATTATCTGACAGGGTGAAGGAAGGGCATGCTGTTGTGGATGATATAGGGTGACAGGGGGGGGGGTGATGGGGTGGAATGAAGATGTGTGTGTGTGTGTGTGTGTGTGTGTGTGTGTGTGTGTGTGAGGGAGGGTATGAATGTGTTCTGAGAGGGGCAGGGGAGACAAGGACAAGGAATAAGAAGGAATAATAAGGAAAAGTTGATGAATGGAGAAATAAACGAAAAGATGGGAAAGGGAAGAGAAAGAAAGATGGAAGAGAGTAAAGAAGAAAGGAAGAAAAGAAGACAGCAAGGGAAGAAAGAGGAGAAGGGAATAGAGTATTGAACATAAGAGAAGAGAGAATAAGGGAGATAAGAGAAGAGAATAAAGGAGTGGAAGAAGGGAAAGAAGAGGAAAGAAGGAGACAACAGTGGATGAAAGAGAAGAGGGAAGGAAGGGATAGACATAATATAGGAAAACACAAGAAAAAAAAGAATAAATCAGGGGAAAGTAAGAAAAAGAGAGATAATATAAAACACAACGAAGCAAGAGAAGAGGAGAAGAGGAGATGACAGGGGAAGAAAGAAGGAAAAGAAAGAAAATAGAAAAACACAAGAAAAAGAGAAAATAAAACAAGGCAGAGAAATGAAGAAAAGAAAACAAGGTGAGAGGGAAGAAGAAGAAGGGGAAGGGGAGGGGAATGGAAGGGGGGGGAGGGGGGACTAAACAGGATGTAGTAGGAGATGCAGAGGGGGAACAGTACCCTGGCATGTTGGGGGGGGGGGAGGGAGGGTAGGGGGAAGGGAGGGAAGTGGGCATGACTCCAGCGCAACCCTATAACCCTACCCTCCCTCCCTCCCTCCTTCATTTCTCCTTCCTCTCCCTCCTCTTCTTCCCTCCTTCCTTCATTTCTTCCAATTCTTCCTCCCTCCCTCTCTCTCCTTCAAGTCCTCTTTTTAAATCTCTTCATTTTTCATTTCCTCCACCTCTCCCTTCTTCCCTCCTTCCTTTATTTCTTCCTATTCTTCCTTCTCTCCACCCCTTCCTTCCTTTTCCATCCATTCTCTCCCTTCTTTCATTCTTACACCTCTCCTTTCCTCCCTTATCAATTTCTCCCTCACTCCCTCTTTCATTTCCTGCAATTTTTCCTCCCTCCCTCTTTCTTCAGGTTCCCCCCCCACACACACATTCTATCCCTCCCTGCCTTCCCTCCCTTCCTTCTTCGACTCGTCTCTTTCCATCCATCTATCGCTTCCTCCCTCCCTCCCTACCTTTCATATCCTTCACCTCTTACAGTTCCTCTTCCCGCCCCCCATACATCCCTCCATCCTCTCCTTGATTCCTCCACCCTAACAGTTCCTTCTCTCCTTCCCTCAATCTTCCTCTCCTTTCCTCCCTCCATCCAGCCCTCACTCTTCCTTCTCTCCGCTACTTCCCTCCCAACACAGCAACCAAAATACACCGAGAAGAAATACTAAGATAATAATGACGAATTTAATAATATATTGCAAGTTACATATATTCGTGTGTGTGTGTGTGCGGGCGCCGCGAGGGTGGTGGGTGGGTATGCGTGGGCGGCGGCGGAGAGGCTGCCACACCTCGCAAGCCACCAGCCTCGGGACACACACACACACACACACACACACACACATGAATGTATGTATGGCCGTGGGTGGCTCGTGGCCCGTGCGACCTTAACCTTTTACTTTTTCTGACTTAGTTTTTTTTAGGTATATATATATATATATATATATATATATATATATATATATATATATATATATATATATATATATATAATTTTCTCCGTCTTGTCTTTTTGTGTCAATCAGTGGTGGCTGGAATCTGAGTTCCCGGCCTTGCACTGCGTGACGAGAAAGAAGCATGAACGACAAGCCCACTGATGCTCTTTACGACACTGGATTATAATCAGACATAACGATCCGTAAAAGTTAGTGCTGTCCAGAGTGCCACAGCCTGGTCCCGGTTGTCCCGCCGAGCACGCGAACACACGGCCGTGCAGCGGCCGGCCAATCACGGCGCGGCCCGGGAGGCGATGCACCTGTGTCGCTAGTCAAGGTGCGAGCATATGGCGAGCGTTCCCCCCCTGAACGCCGGCAGGCTGCTGCTGCTGCCGCTGCTGGTGTCGGCTGGCCCGGCGCGGGCGGCGGGAGCCAGGCTGTCTGACCCTCGCACATGTCGTACCGCAGGCTTGGGGCCTCGCGGGGGGCGACAACCCCGCGGACGAGTGTGTAGAGACGAGGCCGCGGCAGGGTGCAGGAACGATGAGGTAGGGTGGCCCTACAGGGCCAGGCGGCAGGGCGGTGCAGGGTGACAGGGTGCGGGGGGCGGCGGGCGGCTGGCAGGGTGCTGGTGCCCGGGGCAAAATGGGCAAGCCCGCCGCCGCCGCCGCCAACAAGTAGTAGTAACAGTCCTCTTATCGGCGCCGCGACCCCGCTAACCCGAACACCGGCACCCGTGCCCGTGCCCCGGCAGCCCCGCCCCGCCGCTCCCGGCTCTGCCCCACTCCGCCGCACACGCCTCAGGGCCTCACGCGGGTGGCACTCACGCCCAGGTCACTATGGTCCGCCGGGGCAGGTCGTGAAGATGCTCCCGCGCTGCCATGCCTGGCTTTTTTTCTTCCCGCGCCTCGCACACCAATCAGGCCCCGTCCCATTACGTAGTGCACGCGGGGCCGGCCAATCAGCGGCCAGGGATCTGACGTCAGGTCTAAAAATAGCGGCGTATATATATTGTGGTCCGTAGGGGCGGGAATCAGTGGCCAAGAGTGCAGTGCGATGGTAGGGCGAGGGGGCTGTTTGGAGAGGGGTGCCGATGACAAGTCAGGACACAAACGTCGCTATCAAGTAACAGGATACACTTTGTATAGAGAGAGAGGGAAAGCTTACTACACCCTTTCTTGATAGAGCTAGCTGTGAGGTACGTATCGCTCGCTCTATCTCCTTGCTCCCTCACTCACGCACACTTACCTGCCCTGCCCCCTTCCCTGCTCGCCCTCACTCAACAGTCACTCGCTCACACCTTGACCGGCAGTTCGCGGGAGGTCTGTTCTTGTGTGTGCCTGTCTGTGTGTGATTGTGTGTGTCAGGGGTGTTAAGTCCCTTCATTGTGTGTGTGTGTGTGTGTGTGTGTGTGTGTGTGTGAGAGGCGTGTCAGTGCATGCGAAATTAAAGATAATAATGAACGTGACAACATCTTCAAGATCTCATAACACACACGTGAGAGGAGAGAGAGAGAGAGAGAGAGAGAGAGAGAGAGAGAGAGAGAGAGAGGTGTAAGGTGAAACAAGATAGGACACACGAGTACCTTTTCAGAATTCGCCACGCTCACTAAAAAAGGAAAGTTGCGAAATAGAGAAGAGCTTTAGGCCTAGTCGTGTGTGTGTGTGTGTGTGAGAGAGAGAGAGAGAGAGAGAGAGAGAGAGAGAGAGAGAGAGAGAGAGAGAGACGTGCGAAATGGTGGTGGTGGGCGGGACAATGTGGTGGTTAGAGAGAGTGGGTGGTGCATGCAGTGGTGTTTGTGGTAGTAGGTGGTGGTGGTGGTTGTGGTGATGGCAAGGGCGGTGGTAAGTGGGTGGTGATTGCGATGGAGGTGGTGGTTGGTGATCAGAGGTGCAGGTGGTGGTGGTGGAGGTGGGTGGTGATGCAGGTAGTGGTGGTGGTGGTGGTGATGAATAGCATGCCAGTGGTGGTGATGAGAGAGTGAAGGTAACAGTAACAGGCAGGTGAGGGTAAGGTTATTGCAGGTAATTTTCATTGGCCTTGTCACAGGTGGTGGTGGTGATGGGGGTGGTGATGATGGTTGTATTTCATTATCGGTGCGAGATGAAGAGGGAGAAAAAGGGATGTATTAACTTTTGATGGACAGATGACAGGTATTGTTGGTAATTGCTATTATTTTTTATGATCTTTGTTGTTGGTATTTTTATTTGGGAGTCTGCATTGCTTTCTGAGATATACACGTGTCATTCTACACACACACACACACACACACACACACACTAATAATGAAAAAAAAAAAAGCTTACTATATATTTATCTGAATTTTATAGGAGCTGCAGCTTAAATAGGGTTCTTTTCATGTTTCTTTACTGTCTCCAAATACAAAAGAATAACATTAGTACATGCATATATATATATATATATCTATTACTAATTTCTTATATATATATGTTTGTGACTCGTGTATGTAATGTTAATCTGGTCTGTGTGTGTGTGTGTGTGTGTGTGTGTGTGTGTGTGTGTGTGTGTTTGGTACATTTTCTATATTTCTCTAATCTCGGAAATTTTAGGCCATGCATCCGTTCAAGTGTTTTTGTTATCGTTATATTTTTGTTATGTTGAATGGTTTGTGTTTGGTCGAATGTTTCTCATCAATGTTTAAAGTTATCAACAACAGGCAGCCTTTGTCACGTACAGGTTGAAATGTGTGTGTGTGTGTGTGTGTGTGTGTGTGTGTGTGTAAAATGCTGAGGTAGTGGATGATCATGCTACACACACACACACACACACACACTCATTTCCTCTCCTTTACCAACATTTTAAAACGAAGCAGTGAGTTTTATTTTCCAAGAACACGAATACAATGGTCACTCGTTCTCCTAACATGTCACATCCTCGCCTCCGCCTCATCCTGCCCCCTTCACTTACTCATTCACTCATTCACTCACTCATGTTCACTCACTTTATTATATGTATGTACTTTCCATCCTGCAAAAAAGTACTATTCTTTCTCTGTAACTCACTCACATTCACTCACTCACTCACTCGTCCACTCACATTCACTCACTATTATGTTATGTATATACTCACCCCCCTGAAAAAAGAGTTCGTATTCATTGCATATAACTCACGCACTCACTTTCTTACTCACTCACTCACTCAGTCACTCACTCCACCTTACCTCAGATCCTCAAAACAATAACAAACACATAATTACGATGTTACCCTTTGCGTCTCATACCCTTATTCTCAAACATTTCGTAGGGGCTTACACACCCACATCTGGTAAGGCTTTCGTGCAGGCTGTGGTGTTACCGTGTTCGTACTAATATTTCCACAGGTAGTTTTATGGGTCTTGCGATAGTTTGACGACTGAGGCTTCTGGTGCATCATGAATGTGAAAAAACACTCAAGAGAATCCGACTTGACTCATTTTTGGCCTTTGGAAATGGTTGTTTTGAGAGCTGAAGGTGTGTGAAAATATGGTCCTTACTCACCCACCCACTCACTCACTCGACCCTCAAACAATGAATAACCTTTTGATAGTAGTTACTCACTCACACTCACTCATTCGCCCACTCACTAACTCCACCTCCCTCTTCTGTTCCCTTCAGATTATAACCTTTGATATTAGTCTTTACTGCGCCTCAAGAGTCAAGATGTCTTCCTCTTCAGCCGCGGTCTCTGTTCTTGAAGGTAGAAGCGGCGCCACCACTGCCCTCTAGCGGCGTGTATTGAAAGTGTTGGTTAGGAGGCTAAGAAGGGGTGAAGGAAGGAAAGGAGAAAGGGTGTGGATGCATGGATATTGGAAGAAGGGTGAATACGAAGGAATTGTGGATGAGAGAAAGAGAGAGGGAGGAAGGAAGAAGAGGAGGGAGGGAGAAATAAGAGGGACGGAGAGGAGGGAGAGATAATGAGTTAGTAATGGAGGAAAAAGAAAAGCAAATAAGGGAGATAAAAGTTTGAAATGAAAGAGAGAGAGAGAGAGAGAGAGAGAGAGAGAGAGAGAGAGAGAGAGAGAGAGAATGATGATGATGATGATATTAAGACAGCACAGTATAAAAAATCCGTTTACTCCTCTGGATTTTAGGTGTAAGAACAATTTTTTATTCCCGAATCGTGAAAAAATAAATAAATTGATAACATTGTAACTATAAGAACTACAAGAACACTTATTTTATTTATTCTTCTTCTTCTTCTTATTATTATTGTTATGGCATTACTTTCTTTACTTAACGAACCAATTACGTAGCGAGAACACGAGTCGTTAAATCCGAAAGATCGTTATATGTGTATCTGATGCATTAAAAAAAGAAAGAAAAAAAAAAACCAAGATATTTGTTGATTAGTGATTGGTTAATATTGTTTTACGGCATCAAAATTGTGGTGGTAATCGTTTTAATTGTCTTAAAATAATATTTGTATCGATCGTGTTATTTTTCCCTTGTTTTTGTTTTGTTTTTATAAGAATTCAAGAAGGAAAACACTCATACTTTCCTTATTCTATTTTTTCATTTTTCATTTTCATTTTTTTTTTCGTTTTTTGGTGTTCATTTTTTGTCCTTTTTTTGTCCTTTATATTTTGTCCTTTCTTTGTATATAAATAATTCAAGAAGCAGAACAAATACTCATACTTTCCTTATTCTTTTTTCTCTTCATTTCTCAGTTTCCTTCCTTTTATTTTTCGTTTTTCTATGTTAATTTTTTTAATCCTTTTTTTAAGCTTATACAAGAATTCAAGAAACAAATATTGGTACTCAAACGCAAGGTATAAAAAAACAAAAACAAAAAACTATGCCTATAAATATAAAAAAAGAAAGAAAATAATGTTCGGTAATTTAGTGAAGTTCGATAAATCAGAATTATTATTATTATTATTATTATTATTATTATTATTATTATTATTATTATTATTATTATCATTATTATTGTGGTTGTTGTTATTGTTATCATCGACAGGTCATCATCACCACTATTCTTATTTATCACGGACGAGATTAGGGGTCGCTTCCACTGTCACTTTGTCTGTTTTGATCGTTACCAATGGAGGCGATCGACGCTATAGTATTTCCGCGCAAAACTGGCCGATGGGGCAGTGGGGGCAGCGGGGTTAGCCTAGCCCCGCACCTTGCCACATACTCTCAACACCTCTTGCTTCCTCTTCACCCACCACTGCCCCATAGGCTAGTTTCACGTGGAAAACTCTAGCGTCGATCGCCGCTATTGGTAACGATAAAAACAAAGTGATTATGAAAGCGGCCCTAGGAATGTTTCGCCCGGAATGGTGTTGTGTGCAGGAAGGATGAAATGATCTAAATTGAACTAGAGCGGCTTATTTTTATCATTTCACTATAAATTAAATAAAAATGTATGCGATTATTAATTTTATGTAAGGGGGTTGGGGGTAGTTTTTCCTTTGACGTGTAAAATGTGTGTAGTATTAGTAGTTTAAAAAAGCAGTAGTAGTAGTAGTAGTAGTAGTAGTAGTAGTAGTAGTAGTAGTAGAGAGTAGGAAGATGTAATAGAAAGAAAAGAGGTTTAATTAAGCATAGAGGGAGATAAATGTGAGAGTAGGGGGTAGGAGGCGAGGTAGGAGGAGGAGGAGGAGGCTTGTATAGTAGTAGAAGTAGCAATAGTAGTAGTAGTAGTAGTAGTAGTAATAGTAGTAGTAGTAGTAATAGTAGCAACAACAACAACAACAAAAACTCAATAAACTTCTAAATAATAATAACTGTCTTCCTGATATATTTTCCTATAAAAAAAGGTGAATCAAAAACATAAATACTAAATAATATCGTGAGTTTTCCCCCTGTGTGTGTGTGTGTGTGTGTGTGTGTGTGTGTGTGTCGGTCACGTCGGCTCGAAGATGGAGGAAGATTAACATTGCCTCTATTTGTTATTTTTCCTCGTCTTCATCTCCCTCATTTAGATAACTCCTACTCCTCCTCCTCCTCCTCCTCCTCCCTTCCATGTTTGTTTTCCTTCACCCCTTACCTTGCTCTCTCTCTCTCTCTCTCTCTCTCTCTCTCCAATTCATATTTAAAAGGAAATTAATATCCTAAAAACACAACTATTGATATCACATGAAGGAGGAGGAGGAGGAGGAGGAGGAGGAGGAGAAGGGAAGATGTTAGTATGTGATAAAGATGAAAGAGAAGGGAGAGGAAGCATAAGAAGAAGGAGGAGGAGGAGGAGGAGAAGAAGGGAAGAAGTTAGTGTGAATGATAGATAAAGATGAAAGAGAAGGGAGAGGAAGCGTAAGAAGGAGGAGGAGGAGGAGGAGGGAAAATATAGAGAAATGTGAGGTAAAAGGGGAGAGGAAAGGCCAGACAGAAGGTGTTTTGGAAGCGGCGAAGGAAGAGGAAGGAGGAGGGAGGAGGAATGGGAGAAAAAGAGGAGGAGGAGGAGGAGGAAGAGGAAGAAGTAGGTGGGGGAGTTTTTGCCGAGTGTGGGTGGATAGAGGACTTGTCAGATAGGAGGAGGAGGAGGAGGAGGAAGAGGAAAGAGAGAAAAGTAATTGGAAAAATCTTAAGTATAGACGATAAGTGTTAGAATAGGGGGAGAAGGTAAGGGAGGAGAGATGGGGAGGGGGGAGAAGGAGGAGGAGGAGAAGGGGGGAGCGTGGGTGGTGATGGGACTCGTGGCACAGTGATGGGGGTGACTGGGGAGGGGGTGATAAGTGAAGGGGAAGAGGAGGAGAAGGGGAGGGAAGAGGTTGAGGTGGGTAAGATATGGGGAAGGGAAGGGGTGAAGCATTGGGAGAGGAAGGGGAGGAAAGGGATGGTGATGACTAAGGAAAAGGAGAGAGGAAGGGGAGGAAGAGGAGGAGAGGGGAGGGGAAGAGGTAAGGAACGTCAGGGGAGAAGAAGGAGGGGATATGGGGAGTAAGGTAAGGGGAGAGGAAGGGGAATAGTAATACCAGGGGGGGAGGGGGGGAAAGAGGAGGAAGGGAGAGGGGTGGGGAGATAAGGTAGAGGGGAGAGGATAGAAGGAGGAGGAGGAGGAGGAGTACCAAAGGGAGGAGGAGTGGGGAGGGGAGGATGAAACAAGAGGGGAGAAGGAGAGGGGAAGAATTGTTAAGAGTTAGAGGAGAGGGGAGGGGGAGGTAAAGAAGAGGGGAAAGGGGGGTTGGGGGGGCTGGTGGGTACACAGGAGTGGCAGTATAGGTAGTGGGTGAGGGGAGGAAGGGGAGGGAAGGGGGTGGGGTGCATAAGACAGGTGGGGAGAGGGGAGAGAATGGGGAAGGAAGAGGGGTAGAAAGAAGGAGGAAAAGGGGAGAGAGGGAGAGAAAGTTGGGGAGGAGAGGGGAGAAGATGGGAAAGGGGAGATAAGGTAGAGGGGGAGAAGAGGGGTAGAAAGGAGAAGAGAAAGTAGGAGGTGTGTGTTGTAGTAGAGAGAGAGAGAACGTGGGGAGGAGGAGGAGAGGGGAGAAGATGAGGAAGGGGGAGGTAAGGTAAAGAGGGGAGTAGGGGTTGCATAAAACAGCAGGGAAGGGTTTGATACCATTGAAAGGAAGGTGTGTAGTAGTAGTAGTAGTAGTAGTAGTAGTAGTAGTAGTAGTAGTAGTAGTAGTAGTAGCTCTATGGGTAAGGGGAGTGGAAATGGGGTGAGGGGAATGTGGAGGAAGGGAGAGAAGGGGGAAGAAGAGGAGGAGGAGGAGGAGGAGGTTAGGAAATGAGTAGTAGTAGTAATATAGTAGAGAGAGAGAGAGAGAGAGAGAGAGAGAGAGAGAGAGAGAGAGAGAGAGAGAGTGGTGTGGGTAGGAGTAAGGTAAGGGAAAGGGGTCGGGCATGGTAGTATAGTATAGGTAAGGAGAGGGGAGGGGAGGGGGAGGTGAAGGTGGGTAGGAAAAGAAGGGGAGGGGGAGAGGGGAGGGGAGGGGAGTGCCATGAGACAAAGAGTGGCACCCCCTGAATAGCCCGGGCCACCAGTAGTAGTGAGTGCCCCTGAGTCAACCAGGAAGTGAAGGGCGCGAGGGGGGAGGGGGGGAAGGGGTATGGGGGGAAGGGGGAAGAGGGGGGAGGCTAAAGATTCAAGGGAAGGAAAGGGGTGAAGGGTGCCAAGTCTGTGGTCACGCGCGCGTATACACACACACACACACACACACACACACACACACGCACACACGCACTCACATACATTGGGAGTCATACAGTTTGATTGATTGGCTTGTTTGTATCGATCTTGCTATTATTTTTTTTTTTATATATATAAGAATTTCAAGAAGCAAAACAAATATATATTCATACTTTCCTTATTATTTTTATCTTTACTTATATTTTTTTCGTTTTAATTTTTTTCTATGTTAATTTTTTCTTTTTTGGTTGTAAACGAATTTCAATAAGCAAAACAAATACTCATACTTTCCTTATTCTATTTTTATTTCTCATTTTCCTTCCTCTTTTTCTTTTCTTCGTTTTTCCATGTTTTTTTATAGTTTATTTTTAAGTTTATTACAATGCAAGAAGCAAAACAAATACTATATACTTATACTTCCTTTTTTCTCATTTTCTTTCCTTCCTCTTTTATTTCGTTTTCATTTTTTGAAGTTCATTTTGTCCTTTTTTTGTGTATATAAGAATTCAAGAAACAATTGGTCAGACTTCCATTATATCCTTATTTTGTCATTTTCTCTTCCTTCTTTTTTCCTCTTCCATATTCAATTTGTCCTTTTTTTTTGGTCTATATAAGAATTCAAAAGGAAAATACTCATCAAACATCCATTTTTTTGTCATTTTCTCTTCCTCATTTTTTCTTTTTCCATATTCAGTTTGTCCTTTTTTAGGCCTATATAAGAATTCAAAAGGCAAATACAAGTTAACCATCCATTTTTTTGTCATTTTCTCTTCCTCATTTTTTCTTCTTTCATATTCAATTTGTCCTTTTTTAGGCCTATATAAGAATTCAAAAGGAAAATACTAGTCAAACATCCATTTTTTTGTCATTTTCTCTTCCTGATTTTTTCTTCTTTCATATTCAATTTGTCCTTTTTTAGGCCTATATAAGAATTCAAAAGGAAAATACTAGTCAAACATCCATTTTTTTGTCATTTTCTCTTCCTCATTTTTTGTTTTTCCATATTCAATTTGTCCTTTTTTAGGCCTATATAAGAATTCAAAAGGAAAATACAAGTTAAACATCCATTTTTTTGTCATTTTCTCTTCCTCATTTTTTCTTTTTCCATATTCAATTTGTCCTTTTTTAGGCCTATATAAGAATTCAAAAGGAAAATACTAGTCTAACATCCATTTTCATTCATATTTCTCTTTTTCCTTTTTTTCCTTGTCCATTTTCCTTTTTATCTATTTCCCTTTTTAAATGTACATAGGAATTCATTAAGCAAACAGTACTTCAATTTCGTATTCATTCCATCATTTATTTCTATTTGTCATATTTTCAATTTCTCCATTTTTCTATTTCCTTTTTTTTCCTTCGTTCACTATATAACTCGTTTCAGTTTATTTACATTCCGTTATTTATTGTTTATTCCATTATTTACGTTTTCCATTTATTTGTCATACTCTTATCTTCTTTCGTCTCTTGTTTTCCTTTGTTCTAACTCCATAACACGTTTTAAATTATTTTCATTATTTTCCTCATGTCGTTTATTTCGTTTATTTATTGTTTATTCCATCATTTACTTTTTTGTGATTTTCTTTTCTCCTTTATTTAATTATTTTTTTTCTTTCGTTCCAACACTATAACACGTTTTAAATTATTTTCATTATTTTCCTCATGTGTCGTTTATTTCGTTTATTTATTGTTTATTCCATCATTTACTTTTTTGTCATTTTCTTTTCTCCCTTATTTAATCTTTCTTTTTCCTTCGTTCCAACACTATAACACGTTTTGGTTTATTTTCATTATTTTCCTCGTGTCGTTTATTTCGTTTATTTATTGTTTATTCCATTATTTACTTTTTTGTCATTTTCTTTTCTCCTTTATTTAATTATTTTTTTTCCTTCGTTCCAACACTGTAACACGTTTTAAATTATTTTCATTATTTTCCTCATGTGTCGTTTATTTCGTTTATTTATTGTTTATTCCATTATTTACTTTTTTGTGATTTTCTTTTCTCCTTTATTTAATTTTTTTTCCTTCGTTCCAACACTGTAACACGTTTTAAATTATTTTCATTATTTTCCTCGTGTCGTTTATTTCGTTTATTTATTGTTTATTCCATTATTTACTTTTTTGTCATTTTCTTTTCTCCTTTATTTAATTATTTTTTTTCCTTCGTTCCAACACTATAACACGTTTTAAATTATTTTCATTATTTTCCTTCTGTGTCGTTTATTTCGTTTATTTATTGTTTATTCCATTATTTACTTTTTTGTCATTTTCTTTTCTCCTTTATTTAATTATTTTTTTTCCTTCGTTCCAACACTATCACACGTTTTAAATTATTTTCATTCTTTTCCTTGTGTGTCGTTTATTTCGTTTATTTATTGTTTATTCCATTATTTACTTTTTTGTCATTTTCTTTTCTCCTTTATTTAATCTTTCTTTTTTTTCCTTCGTTCGAACACTATCACACGTTTTAAATTATTTTCATTCTTTTCCTTCTGTGTCGTTTCTGTGTATATTCGTACCTAAGAATTCATATACGTTCCCTTGTCACATTTTTTCCTACCGTTTCCTTCCCTTTTTTTCCCTTCTCTGTTTTATTCTCTTCCCTTTCCGTTCAACATCGTAACATCATTTTTTTCTTTTTCACTGTTTCTTGTGTTACCCTTCTGTTTATTCCCTTCCTCTCTTCTTTCCCTCCTCTAGTGTAATATAGTTTTAGTTGTTTGTATTTATTGGGTTTTGGTTGTTTTGTCTCATTGATACTTTTTCTTTAGTTCGTGGAAAAAAACTCTATTATCATGTTCTTTCGTTCTCTTCTAATCCTCCTTCCTCTTCTTATCTTATCTTCTTCTTCCCTTTCTTTTTCGTCTTCTTCCGTTTTCTTCTTTTTCTTATCATCATCATCAACATCATCATCTTGTTCTTGTTCTACTACTACTACTACTACTACTACTACTACTACTACTACTACTACTACTACTACTACTACTACTACTATTCTTCTTTATCGTCTAACACCCTTTCCTCCCCTTCTTCACGTCCCTTGCAGCATTAATAGAAAAACAAGTCTAAACATTATGACATTATACGTATATATTTCACTGTTAGCTCGCTCTTGGTTGAATTCTTTTTCCTCTTATTCACCCCTCCTCCTCCTCCTCCTCTTCCTCCTCCTCTTGGTGTCTATTTCTCCCAAGTTTACATTTCCGAGAAGTGGTGGCGCTTTGTAAATGGTTGAGGGTACTTACAATGTCGTGGGTGTAGCTGTAGTAGTAGTAGAAGTAGTAGTAGTAGTAGTAGTAGTGCGAAAATGAAAAAAAAAAGGAAGAAGGGAAATAATATGATAAACAAAAACAAAAGAAGAATGGAAGTTTGAGTAATATTTCTTTCTTGAATGCTTTTAATATAGACCAAATATTTCTTCAAGACCTCAAACTGTTACTAATGAATGAATGAATCGGATTATGGGTATCACTTCACCTTATAGGAGAAGAGGAGGAGGAGGAGGAGGAGGAGGAGAGGGAATGAGATTAGGGAAGGGAGAGAAGAGGAAAGAGGAGAGATGAGCAGAGATCGAAAAAAGATAATGAACAACTGAATGAATAAAACAGCAATAAAATAAAGGAAGAATGAGAAAAAGATGAGAAGCAAGACTGATAAAGAAAGGGATTAAGACGGAAATAAAGAAGAGGGAAGAAGGAAATAAAGGTTGGAATGAGTGAAAAAACATAATAGAGGAAAGAAGAGAAAGGAAGGAATAAGGAAGAAGATTAAAAGGTATGAACATATATGAGGAAGGAAGAAGAGAAAGATAAAGAAACAAAATGAGAAAAGAAAGATTTAAGAAGGAGAAGGAATAGAAAGGAAGGAGAGATGGAGAAGGAGAAAAGGAAGTATAAGAGAGAGAGAGAGAGAGAGAGAGAGAGAGAGAGAGAGAGAGAGAGAGAGAGAGAGAGAGAGAGAGAGAGAGAGAGAAGAGGTGGGAGAGATAATGAGTTAGTAATGGAGGAAAAATAAAAGGAAAAGATGAAAAGAGAGAGAGAGAGAGAGAGAGAGAGAGAGAGAGAGAGAGAGAGAGAGAGAGAGGTAATGAGGGAGAGGGAGCGGACGTGAGGAGAGAGCGAGGTGTATTTGTGGCCCAAGCGTTTCTCTCTCTCTCTCTCTCTTTCTCTCTCTCTCTGACAGACCAAATGAGGCTGTCCATTTTATGAGAGAGAGAGAGAGAGAGAGAGAGAGAGAGAGAGAGAGAGAGAGAGAGAGAATCATTCCAATATGCATTACTCAAAAAAACAAAAAAAAATCCTTGATAATTTTGAACACCTGCATGACTTTCTCTCTCTCTCTCTCTCTCTCTCAGTGCTTCCCCACTGGCCGAGTCTCAACGTAAACACTCTAAACTCTCTCTCTCTCTCTCTCTCTCATCGAAACCATATGGACTTGAGTTACGAAAGAATAAAATGTCAACTGTATACAAGTGAGAGAGAGAGAGAGAGAGAGAGAGAGAGAGAGAGAGAGAGAGAGAGAGAGAGAGAGAGAGAGACAGGTGTGTCCTGTAAGCAAGATTAAAACAGGATTAAGTATAGATAAGGTGATGTTGTATCCTCTACCGCGGCCTGAGAGAGAGAGAGAGAGAGAGAGAGAGAGAGAGAGAGAGAGAGAGAGAGAGAGAGAGAGAGAGAGAGAGAGAGAGAGAGAGAGAGAGAGAGAAATGAAAGGAAGAAAGAATGAAAGAAAATCAGAAAAAAGAAGAAAGGAAGGAAGAAAAGAAAGATAGAAAAAAGAAAGAAAGAAGCAAATTGAGAGAAAAAAATGAAAGAAAGAAGGAAAGAAAGAAAAACTAAATGAGAAAATAATATGAAGAAAGAAAGAAAACATGAAAGAAACAAAGTGAGAGAGAGAGAGAGAGAGAGAGAGAGAGAGAGAGAGAGAGAGAGAGAGAGAGAGAGAGAGAGAGAGAGAGATTTATGGATACTTCGTGGTAGGTATCACAGACATCACTCAGATATATCAGCAACAGACAGAAACAGACGGACAAACAGACACATGTTGATAGCAATAGCCATACGTGTAAACAGAGAAACAAATACACAGACAGACAGACAGACAGACAGACAGATACAACGACACACACAGACAGATGGACAGACAGACAGACAGAAATGCAAGGATAGACAGACAGGCACACAACACACGAACAGACAGACAAACAGATACACACACACACACACACACACACACACACACACACACACACACACACACACACACACACACACACACACAGAGAAGATTAAAAGGAAGAGGAAAATAAAACTGAAATAAGAGAAAAAAAAACTTAGTCTCTAATTACACACACACACACACAGAGAGAGAGAGAGAGAGAGAGAGAGAGAGAGAGAGAGAGAGAGAGAGAGAGAGAGAGAGAGAGAGAGAGAGAGAATTTCCTGGACTTTCATCTTTTTAATACGATCTCGAAGACTTGCCAAGGGTTTTAAAGTTTTCCCTCTCCCCCATATACTCTCTCTCTCTCTCTAAGTTGAACAGGAACCAAAAAAAAATAACGTGATGAGAAGAGGTTTTAAAAGACACGTTTAGAGAGAGAGAGAGAGAGAGAGAGAGAGAGAGAGAGAGAGAGAGAGAGAGAGAGAGAGGGGGGGGGGGTAATCTAAGCCTTTATGGCCCAGGTAATAAATAATAGTCACCTCTCAAGGCTACACACACACACACACACACACACACACACACACACACACACACACACACACACACACACACACACACACACACGTTGATTGGGGTATACATATTTATTTATTTATTTATTTTTATTCATTAATGTTTTTCTTTTGTTTCATTTTTATTTATTATTTTTCGTTTTTCGTTTTGCATTTTTTTTTTTTTTTTTTTTTTGTTGTTGTTGTTGTTGTTTTTGTCTTGTCATCAGGAGTCAGATTAATTAGTTTCTATTGTTGTTGTTGTTGTTGTTCTTTTCTTTTACTTCTTCTTCTTCTTCTTCTTCTTCTTCTTCTTCTACTTCTTCTACTCCTTCTTTTGCGTCTTTTTCTTCTACGTCTTCTCCTTTTCCTTTTTCTTTTTTTTTCTTCATTTTTTCTTCTAATTTTTCTTTTATTTTTTCCTCTATATACTGCATCATTTTCTTCTTCTATTTCTCTTTCTTTCTTCTTCTTCTTCTTCTTCTTCTTCTCCTTCTTTTCTTCTGCTTCTTCTTCTCCTTCTTTTCTTCTGCTTCTTCTTCTCCTTCTTTTCTTCTGCTTCTTCTTCTTCTTCTTCTTCTTCTTCTTCTTCTTCTTCTTTGTTTACACTGACCATGAAAAGTCAACGAGTATTGTTGTCATCTTGTTTGTCTGTCTGTTTCCCCATTGTCTGTTTGTGTTTTCATTTGGTATTGTTTATTAATTTTATTTTGATGTTTTTTATTCAATTATTTTATATACTCTTATTTATTTACTCGTGTGCTTCTTTATTGCTTTGTTATTTGCTTATTCACTTTTCATTTATTTTATCACCTGTTTGTCGTTAGTTGTTTTTCTTCTTTTTTCTCTTCTCCTTTTTTCTTTTCTTCTCATTTCTTTTACTTTTCCGTCTTCTTCTTTTTCTCCTTTCCACGTATTTGTTATTTTTTCTATTTTTTTATTTTTTTTTATTATTGTATTATCATTTATATTTTCACTTATTTCTTTATTTTTGTTTTTATTCTTTATTATTATTATTTTTTGTTCGTGACCAGTTTAAAAGTGTAAGAGTGTTCCTGTTGTTTCCATTTATTTATTTATTTCCTTTCTATTTTTTCTGTTTTTTGTTATTCTGCTTTATCATTTTTTCTCTTATTTTTTCATTTTTTATTTTCCTTTTCTGTATTTATTGTATTTTTTTCAAGTTTTCTTTTATATTATTCTCGTATTCCATTATTCTTTATTTTTTTCTTTTATTTCTATACATCTATTTCAATTTTTTTGTATTTTCAGGGTTTTTTTTTCTCGTCCATGTCCAGTCACGTGTCAAGAGTGTTCCCTTCGTATTTTGTTATTTTCTAGTTTTTTTCTGTTATTTTGTTATCTTTTATTTTTCTCTTATTTTTGCACTTTTTTTTCCCTATTTATTTATTTATTTATTGTTGTTTCGTTCGTGGCCAGTCATTGGTTAGTGTTCCTATTTATATTTTTATTTTTTCAATTTTCTCCTATTTTGTTATTCTGTTCTTTCATCTTTTATTATTTTCTCTTATTTCTGTATTTTTATTTTCCTATTATTTCTTTCTTTATCTTTTTCATGTCCAGTCACGTGTAGGAATGTTAATTGTTCTTTCTTTTTTTCTTTATTTTATTTACTCTTTATTACTCTCAAGCGGACTGAAATAAAAGCGAATATGAAAGCAAGAACGAAATAAAAAAATAAAGAAAAATAACGGCGTTGAAATTCGATAATAATTACGAGACACGCGAAGCTAATCATCAACAACCCCCCCCAAAAAATAATAATAATAATAATAATGATAATAAAAAAATGAAGAAAAAAATATCTACCCACACATTCTCCACACCTCCAATTCCTTAATGAAAAAAAAAGTAATTATCGAAGAAGATTTTTTTTTTTTCGTATTAGGAAACTCAAGAAAGAAGAAAAACCCAATCTGATCATATTTTCCGGATTTTTCTTTTTATTATTATATTATTTACACGTTGGAGGGGAAGGGGAGGGATGGGAGGGAAGGGGATTGTGTTTGGGGGAGGTAGCGAGGGAGGGGGAAGAGAGGAAGGGAGAGAAGGTGAGGTCAGGTGAGAGAAGAGAGGGGAGGAAGAAAGGAAGGGAAGTTTTGGAGGAAGTAGGAATGGGGGAGGAAGGAATGGAGTCTGAGGAAGATGGAATGGGGAGGGAGAGTTTATAAAGTTAATGCACTAGACGAAGCGAAAAAAAGACTTAGGATGAGAAAAAAAATGATGATGAAAACGGTTGATGATGATGATGATGTTGAACAAGAATGAGTAAAGAGAAGATGAATTTTTTTAACTAAAGAAAACAAGAACAATGAAAATGAATGAAGATAAAATGTGATGTTAAGAAGATCCAAAACGGAGAAAATCATGGACTAAAAGAAGAACACGATAAGGATACGAAGAAATAAAGAAGAGATGAAGATAGAGATGAAAACGAGTGATAAGAACCAAAACAAAAGCTCGATAAGGATACGAAGAAATGAAGAAGAGATGAAGATAGAGATGAAAACGAGTGATAAGAACCAAAAGAAAAGCTCGATAAGGATACGAAGAAATGAAGAAGAGATGGAGATAGAGAAAACAACAAGTGATAAGAACCAAAACAAAAACACGATAAGAATAAAAAGAAAAACGAAAATGATGTTGATGAAGATGAAAGCAAGGAAAGGGACGACGAGATTTAAGAACTAAGAGAAAAACCAAAAAAAAATTAAAGAATAAAAAGAAAAACGGTAATTAATGACGATATAAAAGATGTAGATGCTGTGAAATAAAGAGCAGGAGGAGGATGACGACGACGATTTTGAGTGTAAAGAACCAAAATGATAAAAAAGAACACGACAAGAATGAAAAGAAAAGTGATGATGATGATAAATGATTAGATGATGCAATGAAATAATAGGAGGAAGAGTCAGGGCACCAAAGGGTCGTCCAGGGTTTATTAAAGACTGGGCTGCGAACGGGCTTAGTAATTAATGGAGGAAGAGCGTGCCGGGCTTGCGAGAGAGAGAGAGAGAGAGAGAGAGAGAGAGAGAGATCAATCGAAAGTATTGCAAATATTAACAGCGAAAAATATAACCATAAATAAAGCAAATAAACAAGAGAGAGAGAGAGAGAGAGAGAGAGAGAGAGAGAGAGAGAGAGAGAGAGAGAGAGTTACAAAGATCAATCGAAAGTATTGCAAATATTAACAGCGAAAAATATAACCAGAAATAAAACAAATAAGCAAGAGAGAGAGAGAGAGAGAGAGAGAGAGAGAGAGAGAGAGAGAGAGAGAGAAATAAAACAAATAAACAAGAGAGAGAGAAAAATATAACCAGAAATAAAACAAATAAGCAAGAGAGAGAGAGAGAGAGAGAGAGAGAGAGAGAGAGAGAGAGAGAGTATAGCAAATATTAACAGCGAAAAATATAACCAGAAATAAAACAAATAAACAAGAGAGAGAGAGAGAGAGAGAGAGAGAGAGAGAGAGAGAGAGAGAGAGAGAGAGAGAGAGAGAGAGAGAGAGAGAGAGAAAAAGTAAAAACAAAAAAAAAAAATAAGAATAGAGACAGAGAGAGAGAGAGAGAGAGAGAGAGAGAGAGAGAGAGAGAGAGAGAGAGAGAGAGAGAGAGAGAGAGAGAAAAAATAGATAAAGAGAGAGAGAGAGAGAGAGAGAGAGAGAGAGAGAGAGAGAGAGAGAGAGAGAGAGAGAGAGAGAGAGAGAGAGAGAGAGAGAGAGAATACTTCACACCTTTGTTATCACATTTGGCAACCATCCATGCACACTTTCCCTTATCATACCTGACTATACCTGGGATTTACCTTGATTATTTATTGATACGTAACCAAGGACCTTCAAACCGTGGACTGGCAGGCTATGTACCTCCTCCCCTCCCCCCTTGAAAGAAAGACCCGTTCCCTCCTGATCTTTCGTTTTTATCTGTTTATTTATTCTTAATTTCCTCTTTATTGTTTCTTGCTTCCATCTTCCTATCCTTTTGATATTTCTCTCTTTTTCCGCTTCTTTCTTCTTCTTCCTCTTCCTCTTCCCCTCTTTCCTTTTTCATCTTTCTTTTCCTTCCTTCTTTCTTTTCTTCTGATTTTTCTTTCTTTTCCTTTTCTTCCTTTTCCTTTGGTCCTGCTCTCCTCTCTTTCCTCTTTCACCTGCTTTCCTCTTCCTTCCTTTCTTCTTTCTTTCCTTCTGATCTTTTTTCTTTTCCTTTTCTTCTTTCTCCTTTCGTCCTCTACTCCGCTTTCTCTTTCTCCATCTTCCCTACTGATCTTGTTTTTGCATTCTTTTCCTCCTTCTCTTCCCTCTCTCCTCCCTCACTTTCTCTCCAGTCCCTCTTTCTCTCCTTTCGTCCTCCTCTCCCCTCTCTCTCACCTGCTCTCCCCTTCCTCCTCCCTCCTTTCCTCCCATTCCACCTCACCTCCCTGCTGGGAATGACTGATTGAAAGGAAGCTATAAAGACTAATTAACCTGCTAACCTGCTTCTCTCTGCTTTCCACCTGCCTGCTTGGAATATCTGACTGTGAGAGGGACGCTGCATGGTGACTTACTACCATGGCCTGCCTCCGGAAACTGGGACCCGTTTCCGCTGAAGTATCTTATCGTTGATATCCTAACTAACTTGACATCCATGATTTTAGTTTTGTTATATGTTTTTTTATTTTTTATTTCCTGAATATGTAAGGTACGGAGAGAGAGAGAGAGAGTGAGAGTGAGAGAGAAACGCAGTATACAAAGATCAGAGTATAGCAAATATTAGCAGCGAAAAATAACCAGGAATGAAAGGGAACCAGGAAGAAGGGTACTGTGATTAAGAACGTGTTAAAAGATATGAAGGAGGAGGACGAGGAGAAGGAGGAGAGAGAAAAATAAAAGGCGAAGGCGAACGTTCTTTTACCTTATAACCGAATTTCTCCTGGACTATATTTACATTGTCAGTATTACAAATTTGACGTCGTGAGAGACAAGAGGCTGATTAAATTGCTTAACTCACCTTGCCACCCGGGGTTCGATGCCAGCTCAAGTGGGCCAAGGTGTATACCCTGTCAGGAGGTTAATTAGAGTTTGTCGTGAGCATCAGTACCTGTCTCAGCGCCTGGTTACCTGTGTGAGAGACTGCCTCTATACCTGTAACGCTGATTAGGGGCACGTTACGGAGGTGAACACTGGGGCTATGTATCGTGTGATGTATCGTCTTGATTTTTGTTATTGTTTATCTTTTGCTTCTTCTTCGACTGGTTATCTTTTTGGTTCTTTTTCTTCCTGTTCTTGTTCTTCTTTATCTTCTCTTTCATCTTTTTTTTCTTGTTTACTGTTTCTTCTTCTTCGACTTCATCTTTCTTTTGTTCTTCTTCATTTTCGTTTTCTTCTTTCTTCTTTTTCTTCTTCTTCTTCTTCTTCTTTTTCTTCACTTTCATCATCATCATCATCATCATATTATTATTATTATTATTATTATTATTATTATTATTATCATCATCATCATCATTATTTAGATTACATACATTACATGGCGCGTGCTTTGTAATTGCCCGGTTGTTGTCGCGACTCAATGATTTGTTTAACAAGTTACAACCTTGAAAATGATGCATGGGGTGGGGGACGGGAGGGGAGGGAGGGAGGATTTGGGGTGTGTGATAATTAGGAGGAGGAGGAGGAGGAGGAGGAGGAGGAGGATGTGAAAGACGAAAAGGAAGAGGTGATGGTGGTCTTGTTGTTGTTGTTGTTGTTGTTGTCAGTGGTGGTGGTGATAAATAAGAACAAGTGTGTGTGTCTATCTCTCCTTATCGTTTGGCGTACTGCAATAAATTTTCCGGCGTCAAGTGTGTGTGTGTGTGTGTGTGTGTGTGTGTGTGTGTACGGGGAAAAGCACACACACACACAATCATGATCTCTACCCCTCCCCCTACCCCCCTTCCTCCCTTATTCTTCCTAAGTGATAGAGGAGGAGGAGGAGGAGGAGGAGGAGGAGGAATATACCGTGACGAGGAGGAAAAGGTTGTGCGAGGAGGGAGGGAGGAAGGAAGAGGGACGAGAGAGAGAGAGAGAGAGAGAAGAAAAACTGAAACAAAGGAGGAAAAGAAAAAGAATGGAGAAAGGGAAATAAACAGACAGAGAAGAAGGAGAAAAAATGAATAGCAAAAAGAAACAAAGAGAGCATGAGATGGAGGGTGAGGAAGAAGAGGAGGAGGAGGAGGAGGAGGAGGAGGAGGAGGAGGGAAGAGGTATGGAGTTATCTTGTTTCCTTAATTATAATGATATGCTTCTTACTGAAACTCACAGAGGGCAAGAAGAGAGAGAGAGAGAGAGAGAGAGAGAGAGAGAGAGTCATTAATTTTCGTTTCATGGTAATTTCCTTCCCTTTCGCTTTCATGATTATTATTTTCTTCTCGTACACACACACACACACACACACACACACACACACACACACACACACACACACACACACACACACACACACGTTCGTCCTTCACTAATTTCTCTTCTTCACTTTAGAAAGGAATGAAAATAAAATTGCAAGTCATCATTTACCTTGTCAGGCCTATGCTAACCTACCCATTTCTTCCTCTTCCTCCTCCTCCTCCTCCTCCTCCTCCTCCTCCTCCTATTCCATCAGCATCATGACAACCTTCAGGAGGGAGGAGGAGAAAGAGGAGGATGAGGTGGAGAAAAACAAAATAGGAAGATTATGTGGGAAGATAGATAGATAGATAGATAGAAAGATGGGTGGGTAAATAGACAGACAGATAGCGATAGATAGATAGCGAGATAGAGGAGAGTTAAAAAGAAATAGAAAGAAAACAAATGAAACGAAGATACTTAAAAGAGAAAAATGATGAAAAGGAAGATAATGGATTGAAAAAAAGAAGAAATGATAGATGAAGGAACATTTTAAAGTGATGAATGAATAGAAAAAGAAAACATGGAAATAAAAAGAAGAAAAAGAATGAGGTATGGCATGAGAGAGAGAGAGAGAGAGAGAGAATCCGAAAATTTGGTTAAAATGGCCCCCTTCCGTACTTTAGCGGGCGGGTTTAAATTTACAGTGACGCCTCTTGACAAACTAAAACAAAACCAATGCAAAACCAGGATGCTGTTGTTGCTTTAGATTACTTCTGGCCCATGCTGTGTCGAAAGCTAAAAGAATAATAATAAAATAAGATGAAAATAAGAAAATACCAACATAACTTTTAAGCCGTACATAAATATTAAACAAAAAAACATGAATTACTACACACACAAATCCACGCACTAAACAAACAAACACACACACAAAAAGAAAATTTGCGTAAAGAATAATATGCATAGTAAACACACGAGAGCTGAATGAAATATTGCATGAAATTATTGGTCTTGAATGTTTCTTTTTCCTGATGTAAGAGACAGGGAGGGCGAGTCTTCGGCCCTTCCTTCCTCTCAGACGCTTTCGGCTCACACAACAACTACATATTATTTCCAAAGGCCACAAAGAAGGGTTCTCATAAGTGTTTTTTTCACGTTCATGGTGCAGAAATCTTGTTAAACTATCACTAGGCTCATAAAACTACTACCCATGGAAATATCAACACCACAACCTCTACGAAAGCCTTGTCAAATGTGTGTGTGTTTGCCGAGAAATGGTTGAGAATATTGCTGGTCTATTTAAACTACCTAAGGAAATACAAACAACACAACCTCTACGAAAGCCTTATCAAAGTAGGCATGCAGAGAATTTCACTTCTCATAAAACTACGCTTGGAAATACTAAAATCACACCTCTATGCGAAAGCCTTATCAAATGTGGGATGCTGAGAATATCACTAGGCTCATAAAACTACCCATGGAAATACTAAACTCACAACCTCTACGAAAGCCTTATCAAACGTAGGCATGCTAAGAATTTCACTACTCAAAACACGTGACAATAAATACGAAAGCCTTATCAAATGTGGGATGCTGAAAATATCACTAGGCTCATAAAACTACCCATGGAAATACTAACACCACAACCTCTACGAAAGCCTTATCAAATGTAGGATGCTGAGAATATCACTAGGCTCATAAAACTACCCATGGAAATACTAACACCACAACCTCTACGAAAGCCTTATCAAATGTGGGATGCTGAAAATATCACTAGGGTCATAAAACTACCCTGTGGAAATACTAACACCACAACCTCTACGAAAACCTTATCAAAAGTGAGTGTAAGCCCCGGAGTGATTATGAATATGGGGAGTAGTTGAGCGAACGAGCGGGCGGGCGGGTGGGTAAGATGGACCTAGTTTTGCATTCTTGAGTTGCTCCTTCACGTGAATAAGAGTGAAAGAAAATGCAGTTTATGAGGATGATATGAGGGAGGCACTATTCCATTTATTTCCTTACCTTCGCCTCGCTCATCCGTGACAAAAAAATTTAGATCATATTTATAAACGTATCGGCGAATATCCTCTCGTCGTAGAAGTTGCTTGGGATTTAATGGGTTGTTTTGTGATCCCAGTGATATAGTTTTACCCGACTTATGCACCTTGAAATGGAAATAATTACAGCGTAAGAGAAAGAGAGAGGAAGAGAAAGGAATGAAGGAAGAGAAGGATATTTAGGAAGAGAAAGAAACAGAAGAAAAGAGAAAATGAAATATGAAAATAGAGAGGAGAGAAATTAACAAAAAGAGAAAGAAAATGAGGAAGAGTTAGAGGAAGACGGGGGAAGAGAAAGAGAAAAATGAAATATGAAAACAAAGAAGAGAAAATAACAGAAAGAAAAACGAAACTGAGGAAGAAAAAGGCTACTGAGGAAGAGGAAGAGAAAGAAAAAAATGAAATACAGTTTAATCTTCTCTGTGGCCTTGGAAAATAGCCGTTGTGGGATCCCGAATCGATCAAAAATATGGACGTAAGAAAACCCGCGAAATAAGAGGAAATAAGAGTATAGGAAGGAATAGGCTAACATGGGAAGGGAGATGAAAAAGAAGAGGGAGAAATAGAAGAAGATGAGGAAGAGAAGAATGCGGAGGAGATAGAAGAATAGAATGATGAGAAGGATAAGAATAAAGTTGATAATGATAATAAAAGAAATGATGAAAATGAAAACATGGAGGAGTCAACCTAGAAAGAAGAAGAAGAAGAGGAGACGAAGAGAATAATGATGATGATAAGGAGAATAAGAAAGAAAGGAGGAGGAAGAAACGTAAAGAGAATAAGCAAGAACAAGAAGAGCAGGAGGAGGAGGAGGAGGAGGAAGAGGAAGAAGCAGAAGACTTAGCAGGAGTTTTGGATCTAATTCTGTTGATGATCCGATGTTGTTTTGTTCGTGTGTGGAGGGGTGGAGGGGAGGGGGTGGAGGGGGAGGGAGAGAAAAATAGAAGGAAGGCTGTCTTAGTGTTGTTTGTCCCTTTTTTGTTTGTTTGTTTGTTTGTGTGTTGTTGTAGTTGTTGCTTCTATCTCTCTGTCTTTCTTCTTCCCTGTGTCTCCTACCGTCCCTTTCTCTTCCTCTTTCTTTCTCTCTTTCTCTGTCTCCTTTTCTTTAATCTAATCCGTTGTCTGTCTGTGTTCCCTGTTTTCTCCTCCTCTGTTTTCCTCTCCACTGTCTCTTTTTCTCTCTCTTCCTTTGTCGCTTTTTCTTCTGTTTCTTTCTCTTCCTCAATTATTTCTCTTCCTCTATTTCTTTCTCTTCCTCTGTTTTTTTTCTGTTTTCATATTTCTTTCTCTTTTTATTCCTCCTCTTCTGTCTGCTGTTCTTTTCATGTTTCTTTCTCTTCCTCTCTTTCTCTTCCTCCATTTCTTTCTCTTCCTCTACTTTCTTCTCTTTCTCTGTCTTTCTCTTTCCACTGTCTTTCTCTTCCTCTGTCTTTCTCTTTCCACTGTCTTTCTCTTCCTCTGTCTTTCTTTTTCACTGTTTTTCTCTTTCTCTTCCTCCACATCCGTCTCTTTTTCCTCCACTTTCTTTCTCTTCATCTGTTTCTCTTCCTCTGTCTTTCCTTTCCTCTGGCTTTCTCTTCATTTTCCATTGTCCCTATTCCTTTCTCTGCTTCTTTCTCTTCCTCTATTTCTCTTCCTCTGTCTTCTCCACTTCCTCTATTTCTCTTCCTCTGTCTTCTCCTCTTCCTCCTCCTCTCGCTCTCACCTGCACTCCGTCCCTGTACTATCGAAATTGATGAATGATTGAAGTAAAAATAAAAGATCATCACTAATTTATCTTAGCGTAAAAAGAGTGAAAGTATTGGTAGACGAGAGAGGCTTGAAATCATATAATGTTTACCTGAAGCCCGCGTGGTTAGGTAATGAGAGAAATGATAAGCTACCTGGTATGTTTTTTTTTTTTTTATCTTCATCTTTGTCTTTCTATTCTTCTTATTTAGCTTTTTTTTTCCTATTCTTTTTTTTTCTTTCCTATAAGTCGTCTTTTTCGATGTTTTTCTTCTTGTTTTCCATCTTTTCATTCTTTTTCTTCTTTTTCTCTCTCCTCTGACTTATTATTTTTTTTATCTATTCCTCCTCCTCTTAAATCTTCTACTTTGTTATTATTATCTTCTATTTCTTCTTCTTCTTCGTCTTCTTCTTCTGGTTAATCTTTTCTTCATTTACTTTTCTTCTCCTACTTCTTCTCCTTCCCCCTCGTCGTCTTTTTCATCATATTTCTGTACTTTTTCCTTTTCTCCTCCTCCTCCTCCTCCTCCTTTTTCTCCTCTTCCTTATACCACTTTGTCATCCTAAATTCTTCTTCTCTTCATTTTCTTCTTATGCTAGTTAATCACCAACATTCCTCCTCCTCCTTCCTTCCTTCCTTCATTCATTTCCTTCTTTCTTTCTTTCTTTCTTTCTTTTCTTCCTTCCTTCCTTCCTTCCTTCCTCTCCCAGCCAATCAGTGGTGTCCGCGCGGCGAATCCATCAGAGAAAAAGCGTCACCCTCTCAGCCTTGACACAAAACCCTTCCTTCCCTCACTCCGCTGGTTATCGCATTCCTTTCTCCCTTCCTTTTCATCATCATCATCAGCATCAGCATCTCCCTCGTCATCAGTTTAGCTTCCACTGTTTTTTATTTATTTATATTCCCGTATTGTTTATTTTTCTTCGTATACCTATTCTGATATTTTTCCTTTTCTTCTTCTTTTTCTTCTTCTCCCTTGTCGTTCTCATCCTCCTCCAGTTCTTCCTCCACCTCCTTCTCCTCCTCTTCTTCCTCTTCCTTTCCCTTTTCATCCATCTCCTCCCACTCCACTACAGTCACTACCACCACCTAATCTTCCTCCTCTTCCTCCTCCACCACTGTCCACAACCACCTTCTCATCCTCCTCCTCCTCCTCCTCCTCCTCCTCCTCACACCTGCCTTATAAGGGAGGGATTATGCCTTTTTAATGCTCACGTTGGCAGGTTTTAATGAGGTGTGTACACGGAAGGCGACGGTGTTTGTTGTTGTTGTTATTGTTGTTGTTGTTGGTGGTGGTGGTGATGGTGGTGGTGGTCGTCTCGCTACTACTACTACTACTACTACTACTACTACTACTACTACTACTTTTACTATTCCTATTTCTTAAGTTAATCGAGTTTGTTGATGTACTTTTGCTCTCCTCCTCTCCTCTCTTTTTTTTTTTTCATTCTTCCTCTTAAGTCTTCTCTTCTTCGTCTTCCTTACTTTCTTCTCCGTCTCCTTCTTCTCCTCTTCCTCTTATACTTCTCTTCTTTGTCTTATCCTGCTCTTCTTCTTCTTCTTCTTCTTCCTCTTTCTTCTTTTTTTTCTTCTTCTTTTCTTCCTTTTCTTCTTCTCCTCTGACGTCGCATTTTTTCGTTCCCTGACAAGAGGATTATATTTTTCTTTATCATTTTTTCTTTATCCGTTCAGTTCCTTTCTTTTTTTTTTTTCGTCGCTTTTCTTATCGCTCAACACAACAGCGCTGATGATGATGATGATGAACTGCATGACAACAACAACAATAACTTATAAACACGAACGAGATAAAGAAAAAAGAAAAGAAAGAAAGAAAGGAATGGAAATGGAAATGGACCTTATTTTTTTGTGTTGATTTGTTTTTTAATCTTTTTTGTGAAGTTATTTTTCGTTTTGCTTTTCTGTTTTCATGACATTTTATTTATTTTTATTTCTTTGCGTCGAAAATAACAAGATAAAGAAGGAAAAGAAGACGTATAGGCCTACCTTATTTTTGCTGTTATTGTTGATTATTTCGTGTTCTATGTCGACGGTCCGATTTCGTAACCTTTTATTTTTATTTATTATTTTTTGAGTGACGGCGCTAATTTTTTTTCATTTATTTATATTTTTACAGCTAAGGAGACGGTTCAAGGGCGTAAAAAAAAAAAAAAATTAAAAAAGCCCGCTACTTACTGCTCCTGAATAGAGGTCAAAGGAGTGGCCAAAAAGAGAGGTCAATTTCGGGAGGAGAGGTGTCCTGATATTATTTATTATTATTGTTTTTGGTTTGATGTCTTGTGTTCGTGTTCTGTGTCCAAGGTCCAATCCACTACAGTCTTTCAGCATCCCTTTGGTCGACGGTCTCAGGTCTTTCATCTTAGACGCTTCCTTCTCTCATATCAGTTATTTTTAAAGGTCCAAAAGAGATGCTAAACACGTTCTCATGAGTGTGTTTTGGCGTTCATGATACAGAGGTTTTGTCAAACTACCACCTGGGTCATTAAACTACCCATGGAAAGGTCCGCAACACCTACAAAAAAACAAAAACAAAAAGTGAATGTTCTGCTTCACTTCTCTTGCACAAGCTGTCTATTTTTTTTTTCTTTTTTTATTACACTAAGAAGAGAAAATAATTGTAATGTTAAATGTGTGCGCTTGGACGCTGACATGTTTTAAAGTATATGGCCCTCAGCAGCCTGAAAACAACCTGATGTGATGGATGGCGAGATCGTGAGCTTAACAAAGGGACAGAGGGTACAATTCTTTAGTTTGGCTTCGATGATGGATTGGTGTTTACTATACTCGTGTGTGTGTGTGTGTGTGTGTGTGTGTGTGTGTGTTTGTGTGTGTGTGTTGTTTTGTTGTAGTGTACAGGATTTTGGTCATGCTTCTTCTATCATCGTTCTTCTTCTTCTTCTTCTTTTTCTTCTTCTTTTCTTGTTCTTGTTTTTGTTCTTCTTCTACAACTTCTTCTTCATCGTTCTTCTTCTTCGTCTTCGTCTTCTTCTTTTTCGTCTTCGTCTTCTTCTTCTTCTTCTTCTTCTTCCTCTTCCTCTTCCTCTTCTTCTTCCTCTTCTTCTTCTTGTTCTTCTTCTTCTTCTTCTTCTTCTTCTTCTTCTTCTTCTTCTTCTTCCTCCTCCTTCTCCTCCTTTTCTGTCCACCCTCCATGTCCATATTTACTAAACTTTACCTTTATTAAACTCTGGAATGCTCTTTGTCAAACCGCCTCCTGGATTTCGAGAGCCCCACTTATTAATATTTCTGTGCGGGAAGCTGAATTTCTTGATATTATTTTTTAGACCTTGGCATTTTCACCTCAAACTCGTATATTCTTGTTTTTCCACTGTTTATTTTATTTATCTATCTATTTGTTTATCTATCTATCTATTTTTTAATGTGTCTAATGTTCAGTACTAAAGAGCTTGATTTTAACACGTTAACTCTGATAAGCCGACATACTGATCACCTTTCTTCTTGTTTTTGTTCTTGTTGTTCTTTTTCTTCTCCTCCTCCTCTTCTTCTTCTTCGTCTTCTTCGTCTTTTCTTCTTTTTTTTTCAGTCAGTGTAAAGTTTATAATAATAGCCTTGTAAGAGTGGGAGCTTATACCAACCTTAACTTCCATTACAATTACATTCTTTTCTTAGTGTAATAATAAATAAAAAAAAAGAAAAAGTGATGGGAAGTGAAGGAGAACACTTTAACTTGTTTTTCTTTTTTGTGTTATCATTATTTTTCGTTGGGGAATAATTATAAATGAAAATTGAAAAAGAAAGTGTGTGCCGAGGAAGTGAGGCATAACATTTTTATTTTTGTTGTTTTTTGTTTTGTGTATGATGACGATGTTGATTTAGTGTTGATGTCGTTGTTGTTTATTGGGATGACGAAGTTGGGCTTTATGAATACATATATGAATTGTAAAGTAACCTTGGAGTATTATTTTATTTCATTCGAGTATAATATTTTTTCCTCTAGTGTAACAATAATAAAAAAAAGAACAGGGTGTGCAGTGAAGCGAGGCATACCATTATTATTTTTTTTTTCCTGTTGTTTATTGGAATGACGAAATTTGGCTTTATAAATATATGTAAATTATATAGTAACTTGGAGTACTTTCTTTAACTCGAGTATATTATTTCTTTTCCTTTAATGTAATAAAAAAAGAAGTGTGTTTATGAATACTCTATAGTAATTTTGAAGTACTTTCTTATTTCACTCGAGTATAATATTTCTTTTCCTTTAACGTAATAATAAAAAAGAAGCGAGGCATAACATTTCTTCGCCTTTTTTTCCTTTTTTTCCTGTTGTTTATCGGGATGACGAATTTGGCCTTAAAGAATGTATATAAGTTGTATGGTAACCTTGGAGTTGTTTGGGGGAGAGGTTGCTTTCTCTTATTATTCTCTTGTTATTTTCGTTCCCTTTGTTTTTGTTCTTTTAAGTGGATGATGGTGTGTTAGTGATGACAACGCACACATATTATAATTGGTCATGTTTCACGGGTTTAATTAAGTAATAGTACTGTAAATATGGACATGGAGGGAAGACAGAGAAGGAGAAGGAGACGCGTATTGTAATTCCTTCTTTTTTTGGTTATTCATTATTTTGTTTCTTATTCTTTATTTCTTCGTTTTATTTCTCATATCTTATTTTATTTCCTTCTTTTATTTCTCGTTTCATTTTTCATTTCTTATTTTATTCTCTTCTTTATTTCCTGTTATTCCTCATTCGTTATTTTATTGCTTATTCTTTATTTCTTGTTTCATTTCTCATTCCTTATTTTATTCTCTTCTTTATTTCCTGTTATCCCTCACTCGTTATTTTATTGCTTATTCTTTATTTCTTCTTTCATTTCTCATTCCTTATTTCATTCCCTTCTTTATTTTTTTCTTTTATTGTTTATTCCTTATTTTAGTTCTTCTCTTAAATAATTGTTACTATGATTCCAACCAGACAACATTTTCTTCTATTTTTCCTATTGTTTCTTTTCTTACTATGTCATTGCCTATTATTTCCTATCATTTTCTTGTTATTTCCTATTCTTTCCTCTCATTATCTTGTTTTTTACTATTATTTTTCCTACTTTCATCTTATTTTTTCCACCGTTTTCTAATAATAATAATAATAATAATAATAATAATAATAATAATAATAATAGTGATGAAGTAACAACAACAACAACAACAACAACAATAGTGATAATTAGAATAAGAAGAGGAGGAGAAAGAGAATAAGGAAAAGGAGAAGGAGGAGAAGAAGAAGGAGAATATAAAAAAGAAACAGAAGAATAACGAATGACAATCACCGTACATTCAATCCCTTCATGGAGACTCACTTGATGATGATGATGATGATGACGATGATGATAATGGCCATGACGAGCCTTAACATTGAGCTATTGACTCCACGATGACTGATACAAAGGTGAGAATTATGCGGAGTTGACATAGCGGGATGACTCTCCTCTTTACCTGTTGATGACTCTACACACGGCGAGAGAGAGAGAGAGAGAGAGAGAGAGAGAGAGAGAGAGAGAGAATACTTCACGCCCGCTAACTGCTTTTGTTTTTACCATTGAGCTTCGTCCCATGCTGTAAAATAGTAGTAGCAATAGTAGTAGTAGTAGTAGAGAAGTAAGAATGAAAAGAAGAGAGGTCAATTTCAGGGGAGGGTGTGATAGTAGTAGCAGTAGTAGTAGTAGTAGTAGTAGTAGTAGTAGTAGTAGTAGTAGTAGTAGTTGTGCTAACCAAACCATCCTCTCTCCCTCTCTGATTTATTACCTCCACGTTGATGAGGAGGAAGAGGAGGGAGGGGGAAAGGTGGAAGGAGGCGGTGGAAGGGAAAGGGAAAGGGGGAGGAGGAGGGAGGGAAAGGTGTGTTGGAAAGGGCAGGTGTTTGCAGTTTGGGTTGTTTTGCATGTGTCCCTCCTCCTCCTCCTCTTCCACACGGGTTTCCTCCATTCCCATCCCTCTTCATTTCTACCGCTGTCTCCTCCTCTTCCTGTTAACTCAGCTGCTCCTTCCAAACCGTCGACTTCTTCCCTTCTCTTCCCTCCCTTCCCTTTCTTTCCCTCCTCTTCTCCTCCCTTTCCCTCCCCTTCCTTCCCTTCCCTTTCGTCTTCCTTGCCTTCCCTTCCCTTCCCATCCTTTCCCTTCCCTTCCCTTCCCTTCCCTTTCTTTCCCTCCTCTTCTCCTCCCTTTCCCTCCCCTTCCTTCCCTTCCCTTCGTTTTCCTTGCCTTCCCTTCCTCTCCTTTCCCTTCCCTTCCCTTCCCTTCCCTTCCCTTCCCTTCCCTTTCCTTCCTTCGTTTTCGTTGCCTTCCCTTTCCTTCCCTTCCCTTCCCTTCCCTTCCCTCCTTTCCTTACTTCTGCTTCTTCTTCTCTTTGGTCACATCTTTATCGTTGTGTTCTTCAGTCATCTTTGTCTTTGTTCTTGTTCTTCTTCTTTATCCTCCTCCTCCTCCTCCTCTTCTTCTTCTTCCTCTTTTTTTTTCTTCTTCTTCATCTTCTTCTTCTTCTTCTTCTTCTTCTTTTTCTTCTTCTTCGTTCTTGTGGCCCTCTTTTGTTTCAACCCTTAACTTCCCTCCTCCTCCTCCTCCCCCGCACTCACTCAGTCCCACCCATATAATAACACTAGAGAGAGAGAGAGAGAGAGAGAGAGAGAGAGAGAGAGAGAGAGAGAGAGAGAGAGTACTTTTGCCAAGCCTTTTTACGCGACACACACACACACACACACACACACACACACACACACGAAATAGAAAATAACAACAAAAACATCCTTTCCTTCTCCTCCAGCTCCTCCTCTTCCTCCTCCTACCACCACCACCACTACTACTACTACTACTACAACTACTACTACTACTACTACTACTACTACTACCACTACCACCACCATCACCACCACCACATCGTCGGCCATTTTGCCTGCCCGTCAGCCATTTTTGCACGCATTGGGGGAGAGGGGGGAAGGGAGAGGGGAGAGGGGAGGGGAAGAGGGGAAGGGTGACAGGTGGTGGTAGTGATGGTGGTAGTGAGGGGAGGAAGGGGGGGAAGGGGAGGGGTCGGGTAGCCTTGCTGGTGACGTGGCAGGGGGGGAGGGGGGAGGGGGAGGAAAGAGGGGGTAGGGAGAAAGGGAAGAGAGATGGGGAGGGAGGAAAGTGCCCATAACTTCTCCATTTCTTCCTTATTCCTCCACCACTTTTTCCTCTCGTCTGCATGGAGAGAGAGAGGGGAGAAAGAGAGGGAGAGATGGAGAGAGAGAAAGGGGTGGAGGAAAGGGTTGCGTGTGTGTACTGTTAGGGGGAGAGAAGAGAGAAGGGGGAGAGGAGAAAGGGAAGAGGGAGGAAGAAGGGTGGTCGAAGAGGAGGGGAGAGAAGGGAGAGAAAAAGGAGGAGAGGGGGAGGGAAGGGGAGAGTTAACACTAGAGATATCGATTATTTTCTGAAGGAGGGGTGGTGGAGATGGTGGTGGTGGTGGTGGTGGGGGTGAGAGAAGAGGGGATTTTGGTGTTGGTGGTGGTGGTGATGGTGGTGGGGGTGGGGGTGAGGGAAGGGAATGGAATGAATTTTGGTGGTGATGGTGATGGTGGTGGTAGTGGTGATGGTGGTGGTGGTGGGGGTGAGGGAAGGGAAGGGAAGGGATTATAGTGGTGGTGGTGATGGTGGTGATGATGGTGATAGTGGTGGTGGTGGTGATGATGGTGATAGTGGTGATGGTGGTGGTTGCGAAGAAGAGGAAGATGGCTTTTTCTTCTTTTCCCTTTTCGTTTTCTTTTTCCCTTTTTCTTCTTTCTTTTTCCTTTCCTCTATTTCTTTTCCCCTATTTTTCAATGTGGTATCTTTTTTCTTTTCCCTTTTCGTTCTCTTTTCCGCTTTCTTTTCTCCTTTTCTTTTTCCTTTCCTCTTTCTTTTCCCCTTTTATCAGTGTGGTATCTTTATTTTATTTTCCCTTTTCGTTTTCTTTTCTTATCCTCTCCTTTTTCTTCCCTTTTCCCCTCTTTCTTTCAATGCCTTATTTTCTCCTTCTCCTTCTCCCCTAACCCATTCCCCTCGAAGCGTCTTTCATCTCCCCCCCTCCTCCTCCTCCTCCTCCTCCACTCCCCTTCATTTCCTCTCCCCTTCTCTCGCTTTCTCTCTCTCGCCCTCTTTGTGTACTTCCCCTCCATCAAGAAACAGCCAGCCATGTGTGTGTGTGTGTGTGTGTGTGTGTGTGTGTTTAAAGGCAGGGCAGACCAAGGCCTTTCCTCCTACCCCGACCCCCCTCCCCCTTTCTTCCCCAAAATAATAATAATAATGATGACTAAGACAATAAATAAGGAAACACAAACACAGTAATAAATTCAAAGAAGTAAAGACAGACAGGCGGACAAGCTAGCGAGGTGTGACACGGAGATGCTGCTGGTGATGGTGTGGCCGGTTTGGTTATACGGCGGAGATGTGACGCAGTGTAGGGAATGTGACAGATATGAGTAACAAGCTCCATATTCTTATTAAACGGATCAAGCTTCCTTTACAACAATGATATTTCCCAAGGCTACAAAGATCAGACGCGGTTTTTCATGAGTGGGTGGATTTTTTCCCGTTCCGTTGCGTTTTCACTCTTATAATTTAGGTTAGTTTAGGTTAGATTTGGTTAGGTTAGGTTTGGTTAGGTTAGGTTAGGCTAGGTTAGGTTTGGTTAGGTTACATTAGGTTAGGTTTGGTTAGGTTAAGTTAGGTTAGGTTAGGTTTGGCCACAGAGAAGATTGCCTTTTCGTGAGTGGATGATTTTTCCCGTTCCGCTGCGTTTTCACACTTATAATTTAGGTTAGGTTAGGTTAGGTTAGGCTATGTTAGGTTAGGTTAGGTTAGGTTAGGCCAGGCCACAGAGATTAGGTTTTCGAGGTTGCAAGATCCGCTGCGTTTTTGTTATACTTTAATTTGGTCCATATTCTTATAACGTATCGCCCTTTTTTAAAAACTTTCCCAAAGCCAAGGAGAGAGAAGAGAGGGAGGAAACTTCTCCTGCTTCCCCTTTCTCCATTTCCTCCTCCCTCTTTCTTTTCCTCAGAGGGAGAGATGGAGAGAGAGAGAGGGGTGGAGGAAAGGGTTGCTTGTGTGTACTGTTAGGGGGAGAGAAGAGAAGGGGAGAGGAGAAAGAGTGGGTGGTTTTTCCCGTCCAAGAGATGAGATGGACTGAGAGATGTGTGGATTGAAAGAGTAGATAGAGATGTGGTGTAGTGTGACAGGAGTGGGAGTGGTGTGACAGAAGAAGCAGAGGTGTGGTATGATGGAAAGAAAGATGTGCTGTGACAAGAGAGATGTGTGGATTGAAAAAGTAGATAGAGATGTGGTGTAGTGTGACAGGAGGGGTGTGGTGTGACTAGTTAAGCAGAGGTGTGGCAGAGGCTGTGGTGTGGTCAGCATGCAGAAGAGTGGTGGTGGTGGTGGATTAAGATATACACGTTTTTTTTCTTGTTGTTACCGAAGTATATAATTATGTATTTACTGCTTTCAAAGGGCAACTGGTGCACTGTTTGCCTCTTGTTGGGAGAAAGATTCTTGCTAAATAAATAATGTACAAAAATATATAACGATAATAATATACCCAATTTTGGAAAGTTGAAAATAAGGAATAATTTTTTTGGTGGTGGTGATGGAGGTGGTGATGGAGATGGTAATGGTGGTGTTGATGGCGGTGGTGGTGGTGGTGTGCTTTAGGTAAACAAACAAACAAACAAACAAAGGATATGTTGCAGTATTTTTGGGTGTTACGTGTGTAGGACTGTTTACTATCAGCCTTTAAGTGTGTGTGTGTGTGTGTGTGTGTGTGTGTGTGTGTGTGTGTGTGTGTGTGTGTACTAGCAAAAGTATGAAAAATAGAGGCAATATTTACAAAAACATGCATATATTTCTTATTTTAGAGTAATGGAAACAGCTCAAAGGCATAAAAATTAATTGAGAAAAAAAGCCCGCTAGAAACAAAAGCCCGCTAGAAAATATATAAAAAAAGCCCGCTATATATTGAAGATTTCTTAAAGTATCTACATGTTACATTACGAGTAAATAGTTCACGAAAAGAATATAAAAGTTTGGTTAGGTTAGGTTTGGTTAGATTTGGTTAGGTTAGGTTTGGGTTTGGTATGGGTAGGTCAGGTTAGGTTAGGTTTGGTTAGATTTGGTTAGGTTAGGTTTGGGTTAGGTATGGGTAGGTCAGGTTAGGTTAGGTTTGGTTTGGTTTGGTTAGATTAGGTTAGGTGGCCGTCGGGGTGTTCAGTGAGAGTGTGATAACAAAACGGGTTGTGAATAAGGAGTGATGACCGTTGTGTACCAGTTAAGGTTACGGTAGGTCAGGTCATATACACACAAAGCCGTCGGGGTGTTCAGTGAGAGTGTAACAACAAAACTGGGTGTAAATAAGTAGCTTTGGGTGTAGTGAACTAGTGTGAGGTTACGTTAGAAGACATAATGAGACTCTCGGCTGAAGTAAGAATATAACAAAAACTAAGTGAATTACCGTAACGTTATTCTAGTGTAAGTTAGGCTAAATTAAGGTTGTATATATTATAGAGACGCTGAAGTAAGAATATAACAAAAACTAAGTGAATTACCGTAACGTTATTCTTGTGTAAGTTAGGCTAAATTAAGGTTGTATATATTATAGAGACGCTGAAGTAAGAATATAACAAAAACTAAGTGAATTACCGTAACGTTATTCTAGTGTAAGTTAGGCTAAATTAAGGTTGTATATATTATAGAGACGCTGAAGTAAGAATATAACAAAAACTAAGTGAATTACCGTAATGTTATTCTAGTGTAAGTTAGGCTAAATTAAGGTTGTATATATTCTAGAGACGCTGAAGTAAGAATATAACAAAAACTATGAAGTAAGAATATAACAAAAACTAAGTGAATTACCGTAATGTTATTCTAGTGTAAGTTAGGCTAAATTAAGGTTGTATATATTATAGAGACGCTGAAGTAAGAATATAACAAAAACTATGAAGTAAGAATATAACAAAAACTAAGTGAATTACCGTAATGTTATTCTAGTGTAAGTTAGGCTAAATTAAGGTTGTATATATTATAGAGACGCTGAAGTAAGAATATAACAAAAACTAAGTGAATTACCGTAACGTTATTCTAGTGTAAGTTAGGCTAAATTAAGGTTATATATATATTATAGAGACGCCGAAGGTTATATATATTATAGAGACGCAGAATATAACAAAAACTAAGTGAATTACCGTAACGTTATTCTTGTGTAAGTTAGGCTAAATTAAGGTTGTATATATTATAGAGACGCTGGGATGTCTAGTTAGAGCGTATTAACAAAACTGGCGTGTTAGCGGTAGGTTGCTTTAGTTTAGGTTTGGTTAGGTACACTATGCACAAAAAGACGTTGGGGAGTACAGTGAGTATGTAATAACAAAACTGGGTGTAATAGTGGAAGGTTAGGGTGTTAGGTTAGGTTAGGTAGTACACAAACGTCGGTATCATAAGACATTTTCGCTTTTCATATCAGCTATTTCTAAAGGTCAAAGAGGGGGTTAATCAGGTTTTAATGAGTGTTTCTTTAGGTTCACGGTACATAATAGGGACCAAACTACCACCAGGGTCATACAACTACTCCTGGAAATGCCCACAACTCCTACGAAAGCCTTGTTAAATATGTGTTCTTGGGCGCCCATAATACGATCCAAAGAGCCGTCGGGTTGCTCAGTGAGGACGTGTAAGGAAGGCGGTATCGGTGTGTGTAGTGTACTAGATTAGGGAGGAGAGGGGAGAATGGGGGTCGTGAGGGGACAGGCAGACAGACAGCGACAGACGGTGAGTGAAGGCGGGGCGTGGTGGGCGTGGCAGGGGGGGGCAGGACGGGGCAGGGGGACGGAAGGGCATGGTAGGGCAGGGAGGATGGGGCAGGGGGACGGAAGGGCATGGTAGGGCAGGGAGGATGGGACAGGGTAGGGTGCAGGGTAGACTTAGCTGTTCCCTCTGACCTTCCCGAAGTGTGTTTAACCCCGAGACTCTTAACCCTACCGTGTGTATGTGTATGTGTGTGTGTGTGTGTGAAGAAAACGGGGAGTAAAAATGCGTGCAAGATATTCCTGACTGAAAGAAAACGAAAACATATGCCAAAAAAAAAAATAGACATCAAGTTTAAATGTCTCGATGAAGTGTCTAGCTACCCCCCTTCCTCCTTGTGTGTGTGTGTGTGTGTGTGACAGTCCCGCCCTTACCGAGGCATATGGTCGCCGCGGAGTGCCAGGAGGTGACGGGGCGGTGTTGGCACTTCTCCCACTGCCACCACCTCCGTTACTATAAGGGAGGGGTGAGTGCCTTGGCCGGGGCGGTGGTGGGTGTCACGGGACCACCACCACCACCACCACCAGCAAAACTACTCCCTCACTCACTCCCACGTGCAGCTGTCAGGCACTCATCACCACCCACCGTACACTCACTCACCACCACCGTCACCACCAGTCTTCATATAGACATTCATTATCACTACTACCTCCATACACACATACACATTCAGCCACTCACGCTACACTTTACATTCCACTCACCATCACCTTCACCACCACCACCCCACAATCATCACACACAATCATCACCCATCACCACCACTCACCATACCCCCCCCCCTCCCCCCCCCACACACACACATACCCACCACATGACCTATAACTCACGAACCACGACCTCGTTTCAGTTTTGTTGTCTCGTATCCCTTTTTTTTGTTATTTCATTGTGTTGTTGTGACTAGTGACAAGAACAGGCTCATGATAATATAGGTCGTGAGGTTAAAGCACCCAAACGTTTAGGAGTGGATGTCAGAGAGAGAGAGAGAGAGAGAGAGAGTGGTGTAAATGTCGTAAGGTTAAGTCGGGTTGTGAGTGTGATGTTAGTTGTTAGTTGTATTTTTAGCATCACAAACAATATTCTCTTTAGGGTGGCATAACCATCTCTCTCCACAGAAACGACATTTTGGAGACATTGAGATAATTTTCCTTCCTCACTTCAGACTCCCATCGTATGTATAAATAGCGTAAGAGAAGGGATAAATTTAAAAGGACGTAATGGAGATGAGCACAGCAGCCACGCGTAGGTATAGAGGATGTTCCCAACCCTACCTTACCTCCTTGCCAACCCGGAAGCACATTAAGCAGGCAGATTAGGGGTCGATCAAGCGTACATATTTGACAAGGCTTTCGTAAGACTTGTGGGCATTTGCAGGGGTAGTTTTATGACCCTTCTGGTAGTTTAATCCTTCCTCTGTCGTACTATGGCCCTAAAAACATTCATTAGAACTCAATAGAATCCTTTTTGGGCTTTGGAAATACTTAGTGTGAGAGACGAAAGCTTCTGAAAATACCGCCCCAGGTTCTCGTTCAGTCCTAATCAACACACTTAATACACCTGTTAGTACCTGTACCTTGGTTAATTAGCGCTGTATATACCTGGCCATACCTGTACCTAAGACTTGCTACGGGAACTAATTACGAACATTCTTACGCACAGGAACTTAACACGACACACACACACACACACACACACACACACACACACACACACACACACACAGCGTCTTTTATTCCTGTACTCTGTGTGTGTGTGTGTGTGTGTGTGTGTGTTACCGTTCCCGTGGCAGGGTGGGCGTGGCCGTGGGTGGGCGAAGGAGGAGGAGGAAGAAGAAGAAGAGGAGGAGGAGGAGGAGTCTGTTTTTCCTCCATTCGGGTTGTTAAGGAATACAATAGGGAAGAAAAATGAAGGAACGCAAGAAATGGAGAGAATTTTGTGTTGCTCGCTCTCTCTCTCTCTCTCTCTCTCTCTCTCTCTCTCTCTCTCTCTCTCTCTCTCTCTCTCTCTCTCTCTCTCTCTCTCTGCTTGCTCCAGCCTGCTTATGCTAATTTGAGAACGCGTAGGTGTTCAGAGAGAGAGAGAGAGAGAGAGAGAGAGAGAGAGAGAGAGAGAGAGAGGAAGAGGAAAAGGGGACAAAAACGGGAAACTTCTCCTCCTCCTCCTCCTCCTCCTCATTCTCCTCCTCCTCCTTATTATTATCTTCATGTCTGTTCCTTCCTTTGTTTCGTTCTCCCTTTGTTCTTATCTCATATTTCTTATTAATTTGTTTTCTTGCACTTGTCCCCTCCCCCTTCTCTCTCTCTCTCTCTCTCTCTCTCTCTCTCTCTCTCTCTCTCTCTCTCTCTCTCTCTCTCTCTGGTAAATTCATGTGCGTGCCTGTTTGCGTGTGTGTGTGTGTGTGTGTGTGTGTGTGTGTGTGTGTGTGTCCACCTACACTGTCTAAATATTGTCTTACGTCTAACTTTTATTTATCCCAAGGCCGTCTATCCACACACACACACACACACACACACACACACACACACGTTTATTAATTGGTGGCCGCATAATAACTGGATGAGTGAATGATTGATATAAACATTTGCCTTATAAGCGTTAAGTAGCCCACACCTGCCCCGGTAACAACTCGACAAACAATTAGAAGGGTTCCGTATAAGGGTTAAGACTATACCTGTTGACACCTTGATTTACACCGTTGTTTTTTTTTACCTTGCTAATGAGATCTTTGTGAGTGAGTGTCGTTTTTGTTGTTGTTGATGTTGTTGTGATGATCTTGAATGATGTTAAGATATATTATGAGAACAAGAACAACACAGAATAGACAACAATAGTAGTGGTTGTAGTAGTAGTAGTAGTAGTAGTAGTAGGAGGAGGAGGAGGAGGAGGAGGAAGACAGAAGAAGTATTAGTGGTAGAACAATAGTAGAAACAATAACAATAATAATAGCAACATAACTAACAACAACAACAACAACATCAGCAAACACACACAACGAAACAAACAAAAGCACAAACAAACAAACAAAAGACCACCGCCACACGTGCACACACACACGGATAAAAAACAAAACAAAACAAAAATAAGAAGGAGAAAAAAAAAAAGCCAGCACAGGTAGTCTTCGGTAATTAGTGAGGTGCTCGGCGCGGCTCGTCGGCTCACTGTCAACACACGTGGAGGGTTTGCAAAGCGGCCCACACTTCGATCCCCGTGACTCGACTCTTTCTCCTCCTGGGTCTCTCTCTCTCTCTCTCTCTCTCTCTCTCTCTCTCTCTCTCTCTCTCTGGTAATGCGTTTTCTTCTCCTTATTTGATTTTTTTTTGTTCTAATTGTTTTATTTATTTATTTATATTTTTGTGTGTTTTTCAGTTTACTTCTTTATTCTTGTTTTTTGTTTGTTTGTTTTTTATCTCTCTGTCTGTTTGTCTATCTCTACTTCTCTATTTCTATCTTTCTAAAACTAAAAAAAAACCAGAAAAAACAGGAATGACAAAGAAGATACGTTAGAAAAGGATGAACGGAATAATGTGTGTGTGTGTGTGTGTGTGTGTGTGTGTGTGTGTGTTGGGAGGGAAAGAGAAGAGAGATAGAGTGGAGGAAGAAGAGGACAGGAAAGGGTAGTGTGTGTGTACGTGTGTGTGTGTGTGTGTGTGTGTGTGTGTGTGTGTGTGTGTGTGTGTGTGTGTGTAGGCGTGTGCGGGCGTACATTATGGCTCCGTGTAGGCTGAAACCGCATAAGGAGAATCAAGATCATGGCAACAGGTGTTCAAGAGAGAGAGAGAGAGAGAGAGAGAGAGAGAGTATAATTAGAGGAGGTAATGAAAGTATGCTGGAGAGAAAAATGATGGACGGAGGTAAGAATTAAGGGGAGGGAGGGAGGAAAGGAATGAAGGAGGGACGAGAGAGAGAGAGAGAGAGAGAGAGAGAGAGAGAGAGAGAGAGGAATGAGGTTAACGAAGCCGTGTCCTCATTAACGAGTCACGTTGATTGTTATTAATTGTGTGTAGGAGGAGGAGGAGGAGGAGGAGGAGGAGGAGGAGGAGGAGAAATAGGAGAGATATGCGTAAGGGAGGGAAGGAAGGAAGGAGGGAGGGAGTGGAGTGGAGGAAGGAGTGAAATGACGGGGGGAGGAGGAGGAAGAGGAGGAAGAGGAGGAGGAAGAGGGATCAGAGGGTAGAAGAAACACGAGATATAAGAAAGGAAGGGAAGGAGGGAGGAGAGAGAGAGAGAGAGAGAGAGAGAGAGAGAGAGAGAGAGAGAGAGAGAGAGACTTACAGCGAATAACAGGAAAAGTAAAACAAATATTATCAACAAAAAAAAAAAAATAACCAGGAAAAAATGGAATAAAAAGAAAAAAAATACATTGACCAAAAACCGGTTGAAGTAGTAGGAGAAAAAAGAAGAGGAGGAGGAGGAGGAGGAGGAGGAAGAGGAAGAAGAGAATTGAAGAAGGAACGGGAAAGGGAGGAAAAAATAACATTGGATCAACCACGCAAAGCAAACATTGGTGAAGGAGGAGGAGGAGGAGGAGGAGGAGGAGGAAGGACAAGGCCACGTGTTAAGGGAAGAGTAGGAGGAGGAGGAGGAGGAGGAGGAGGCTGATAAGGAGACGAAATTGAAAGAAAAAGAAAGGAAGGGAACGAAAGAAAGAGAAGGAGGAGGAGGAAGTGAAGGAGAAGGAAAAGAAGAATAGGAAGGAGGGAGAGAAAGAAAAAAAGGGAAGAAGAGGAGGAAGAGGAGTAGAAAGTAGACAATTTAGGGAAGAACTGTAGAAGGTAAAAGAAAGAAAAGAAAAGAGAAAACGAAATAACAGTGAAAATCAAAGAAAACAAAAGAAGGAAGGAAAACGGGGGAAAAAGATCGAAGAGATTGAAAAGAAGAAGCAAAATAAGAGGAAGAATATGAAACCAAAATGTCAAGGGAAAAGATGGAGTTAGGAAATATGGAAGAAAAGAAAAGAAGGAGAGATAAAGAGAACGGAAGAGTTACTGAAGATGGGGACGAGGAGGAGGAGGAGGAGGAGGAAGAGGAGGAGGAGGAGACAAAAAGAAGCAAGATTAAGACAATGGAAAAATATATAATAATGATGAAGAAAAGGAAGAAGAGGAGGAGATGAAGCAATAGGAAGAGGGGGTAAGAGAGGAAGACAAAAAAGGAAGATTTAAGAAAAGGAAAAGAAAATGAAAATAAAGACAAAAGGTGAACTAGGAGAAGATGAAGGATTAGAAAGAGAAAAGATATAGACAAGAAAGGAGGAAAAAAAGAGGGAAAATGAAATACAGAGGAGAAAGAGAAGGATAAGAAAGAAGGTGAAGAGAGTGGAAGATATAATGAGGAAGAGGAGGAGGAGGAGGAGGAGGAGGAGGAGGAGGAGGAGGAGGAGGTGTTGAAGTCATTACTACAACCCTTGGGCACGACCTTGTGTGTACCTGTGATTACTTACCAGGTAACTATCCACGTGTAACAACCCCCCCCTCCTCCTCCTCCTCCTCCTCCTCCGCCTCCGCCTCCGCCTCCTCCTCCTCCTTCCCTCTAATTCAAGGCCACCTCCTCCTCCCTCGTGACACCTCCACTCACACCCACTCCACTACTACTACTACTACTACTACTACTACTACTACTACTACTACTTTTCTTCATCTTTATACTATTCCATTCTTATTTTCTTTATCTTCCGACTTCTCTTGTCTCCTCCTCTTACATTTCTTCCTAATACTTCACCTCCTCCTCCTCCTCCTCCTCCTCCTCGTCCTCCTCCTCCTCCTCCTCCTCGTCTTCTTCATCTTAATCATCTCCTCCGTTCTCTGTATCTCCTTTTCTCTTCTTTAATATCACTACTACTACTACTACTACTACTACTACTACTACTACTACTACTACTACTACTACTATCACCTCCATCACCCCACTACCTCTCTCTTTACCACCTTCACCACCATCATCATCATCACCATCATTTATCTTCTCCTTCGCCCCTGTCCATTATTTTCACCATCACCACCACCACCACCACCACCACGAAACTTTCCACTAATCTAATGGTCACACACACACACACACACACACACACACACACACACACACACACACACACACACACACACACACACACACACAACTCTACCTTGTATGTATGTATATATGTATGTTCTTAGAGGTGAAGAGTTCTTATCTATCAAAGGGAATAAGAGACGAAACTATTAATCTATGAAGAGGAGAGAAGGGAAGAGAAGAGAAGAGAGGAGATAAAATGAAATGAAAGGAAAGGAAAGGAAAGGACAGAAGAGGAGAAGGGAAGAGAAGAGTAGAAGAGAAAAGAAAAGAAGAGGAGAATTTGTATCCTGACCTTACCTATCACCCTCCATCACCCCCCCCCATCACCTTATCAACCCCCCCCCCCCCACTAAGATTATAATGATGGGTATACACACTTCCTTAAATGACTTGCGTATGTGTGTGTGTGTGTGTGTGTGTGTGTGTGTGTGTGTGTGTGTGTTTCAAGGTGAGGTATTTTAGGGCTTGTCTTGTTTGGCCCGAGGTGGTTGACAGATGCACTCCCTCCTCCCCCCTCCCCTCCCTTTCTTCCCCTTTCCTCCCCGCTTCCCTTTTTTCCCCTTACACCTCCCGTCTCTTCCCTCTCCTTTTTCCCATTCCCTTCGTCCCTTCTTCATTCTTCCTTATTCCCCTTCCATTCTTTGCCTCCTTTCCCTCTCTCTCTTCCCCCCTCCCCTTTCTCCCCTTTCCCTTCTCCCCACGTTTTCTCCTTTCCCTCCTTCTCCTCTCTGTCCTCTCTCTCCCCTTCCCATCTCCCTTTTTCCCCTTTCCCTTCTCTCCTCTCTACCTCTTTTTTCCTTTCCCTTCTCTCCCCTTCCCTTTCTTCCTCTCTCCCTTGCCTTTTCCCTTCTCTTCGCTTCTCTCGCCCTTCCCATTCTCCTAATTCGTCCCTTCTGTATATTTTTTTACTTTACTTCCTCCTTCTCCTATCTTCTTTCGATTCCCCTCTTCCTTCCCTTTATTTATCTTGTTGTTGTTGTTGTTGGTGGTGGTGGTGTGTGTGTGTGTGTGTGTGTGTGTGTGTGTGTGTGTGTGTGTGTGTGTGTGTGTGTGTGTGTGTGTGTGTGCGTGTGTGCTATCAGTCATTCACCGGTCCAACTCTATCACCTTCTGTAGCTGGGGTTTTTTTTGTTTTTTTTTCGTTTTTATTAAGTTCGTTTTGCTGCTCTGTTCTAATAATATCTCGTGTTTTTCTGTTTTGTTTTTCGTTTTGATCCCCTCCTTTCACTGTGACTCGTAAAATGTTGTGTTTTTATTCGTTTCGTTCCATTCACTGATCGGTACTAAGGGTGACACATCTGTAACAGAATATGAATATGTAACAGAATATGCCAATTTTTCTAGTGGCATTTTTCTAGTGCCATTTTTTCTAGTGCCATTTTTCTAGTGCCATTTTTCTAGTGCCATTTTTCTAGTGCCATTTTTTCTAGTGCCATTTTTCTAGTGCCATTTTTTATAGTGCCATTTTTTCTAGTGCCATTTTTCTAGTGCCATTTTTTCTAGTGCCATTTTTCTAGTGCCATTTTTTCTAGTGCCATTTTTCTAGTGCCATTTTTTCTAGTGCCATTTTTTCTAGTGCCATTTTTTCCTACATTCCTCACACACACACTAGGAGTTACGAGTATATTATGTGTTATGAAGTATGTTTGTGGATCTTATACTTACGGATCTGTGTTCTCTTCTCCCTCAGGCTCACACACACCATGTACCTGAACGTGAATCTTACGCCGCCACCCCCCTCGGCGGCCGAGGGCTCCTGCACCACACCCAAGACGCCGGAGATCCTCAACTCCCTCATCAACCTGACTAGTCCGCCCCTCCCCCAGTCCTACTCCCAGTACCAGTGCCAGGTGAGTGCCAGGGCGCCAGGTGAACACGGGGGCGTAACGAACAGTTAAGCAGGCATGTAGAGACACCACACATACACACGTACGCACGCACCCGCATACACTTACTTACACAATACTACTACTACTACTACCACCACTACTGTTACCACACACACACACACACACACACACACACACACACACGCACCACTCCGGTAGCTCAATCGGTAGAGCGCCACGCTGCAAGGCTTCACGGCCAAACAGGCGGCGGTTCGAGTCCCGCTCAGGCCGGATTCTTTCTGTTGACTAGGAGTGGTTACTGTCCCCCCTTGAGCAAGGGGGATGGGGTGTGTGGTGTGTGAGGTCCTGGCAGTACCCAGAGATCGACGATAATGAGCACCTGCTCACGTCGGGAGGGTACCTGCTGACGAAAGCGAGTCCAACTCGTGATCAGGCCGTGGTGAATTACACACTCAAATAAACCCTTCCCTCCAACACACTCACAAATAATGCACAATAAAGAAAAACAATAAAAAAAACTAATACAAACCCAACATAACAAAATTCTACACTAAGCCTACTTGCTACAGAAATGGCTGCCCCTCCTCACTACATCCACTAAACCAACAGCACATAATAGACTCACTACTGTAAATTAGATTGTTTATGGTCATGTGGTCTCGTTGCTTACACATTAGCTTCTGAAGAGGGAGGGAGGACTGAGCCACACCCCGCCCAGCCTCACTAGTATTATGCGTCGAGGCTACTGGACCCACAGGGAGGCAGGGGAGGGAGAAAGGGGGGCACCTGACACTAGCTATTTACGATTCATTTACTGTTACGTGTAGATCCAGGTATGCGTGGAGGGGAGAGGCGGGGTGTGAGGGGTAATAGAGCTGGGTGTGACCACTTTGTCGCTACTCAGGCGGGGGGAGGCAGGGCGGGCAGGATGGAGGGGAGGGAGTCAGGCCGCGTGGACTAGAGACAAGACTTGAACAGACAAGGCAGGGGTGGCGCGTGGTCATGTTGGTGGTGGTGTTGCAGATGAATAGCGGGGCGGGGGGTGGGGAGAGGGAGGGCAGGGTAGCGTGGAGTAGTGTAGATAGACTTGGGTACATGGGGCCAGAGCCTGTTCTGAACTGGGCGGTAAAATACATGACATCTGTTGGGGTTGTTGTCGTTGTTGGGTTGTCGGGGCGGGCGTGAGGGAGTGCCACATGCTCATGTTTGTGTTGTCGTTGCAGGTGGAGAGCGGGGCGCTGCTGAGCCCCGCCAGTGACTTGAGCAGCCCCGGAGAGGAAACCGCAGCCGGCGTTCTGGGCGTCGGCTGCAGCAAAGCAAACGACATACGACACCTCGCCGACGCGATGGGCGCCGTCACCACTTATGCGGGCGGGGGCGGGTGTGGAGGAGGTGGCCTGGTGGGCGGGTCCCCCGGCACCTCCGGTATGGGCGGCCCCCTGGCTGGGGCCTCGCCTCCCTCCACCCCCGACCTCCCCTCGCCCGTCGACACCGTCAAAGTCACCAAGTCCCGCCTCATCAAGGAAGGCCTCAAGGTGCAGATCCGCACCAAGCTGCAGGCCGCCGGCGTCGACACTGCCGAGTCCCTCCTCGACGAAACCAAGATCTTCAAGGATGTAAGCAACGATGTGAGTACTGCGGCGCGTCACGCCCCACTCACTTATTTTTGTTCTTTACCTTAAGACATTAACCCTTAACCTGATCGTCGGTGTGCCTCGGCCTGGCTACTCCGTCACGTGTCCCTCGGCCAACACGTCTTGTCTTTTCTTTTAGAGTATCCCCGCCCCGCCACCGTCCCTCTGTGCATGAGGTGACCTCTTGGCCTTACGAGGCGTTAGATGGCTGCACCCAACACGCCGCCCCTCGGGACAGCACGCGCTGTGGAGGCTGGCTGCCGGTGACGCAGAGCCGCGCCTCCCACACCGGTCTGCCAGAGCCTGGTTATCTGCCGCCGCCACGGCCACACCGCGATAACACGTAAAAAGCACAGCACACGGTGCCCTCGGCGATGCAACAAGGCACACTCAAGTGCCCAGCCCCGCTCGTCCGCCATTGGTCGCCGAGACATAATTACCACGAACAGCGAACACCGGGACGCGGGGCTGAGGCCAAAGACACCCTCAGAATGCCGTCGACCCGCTGCTGACACACACACACGGAGAGGATAGACGAGCGTGTACAGGAACCTAATCGAGAAGTCAGTAAGGAATCTCGTATACTAATTGATGTGGCACACACACACACACACACACACACACACACACACACACACGCTCCATGTGGTGTCTATAGTCTTACCACTAATTTGTAATAGGCTGCACGCGCCAGTAAGATCTTCATGCTCTTTATATGAAGGTGTTCACAACATGCCAAGTGGATGCGGTAGTGTTAGGAAGGAGCTACGTGTTACCAATCACCGCAGTAGACCCTTACCAACCCTGATCCTTACGAGCTAGTACTGGTATCGCCGAGCCAGTTTCAGCGTGTTGTTGGCTCCATTCATACAGCATAGCGCGTTTTCTCCGGGTCCATTCATAAGCCTGTGTGTGAGCTGGTGCAATCAACCTTGAGTGTGCACGCCAGGTGTTACGGGCCATTCATGAGGTGCAGAGAGAGAGAGAGAGAGAGAGAGAGAGAGAGAGAATATAATTAGAGGAGGTAATGTAAGTATGCTGGAGAGAAAAATAATGGACGGAGGTAAGAATTAAGGGGAGGGAGAGAGGAAAGGAATGAAGGAGGGACGAGAGAGAGAGAGAGAGAGAGAGAGAGAGAGAGAGAGAGAATAAAAGAACGGAAGTGAAGAAAGATATAGGATAAGATAAGATATAGCAATTAAAATGAATTAAGAAAAGATAGCTAATGCATAAAGGAATACAATGAAGAAGAAGGGAAGGAAGTAAAGAGAGAAAGAAAGGAAGGATAGACGAGCATGTACAGGAACCTAATCGAGAAACAAGTAAAGGGATCGCGTACTACATAATCGGTGTGGCTTACCTTGTGTTAGCGGCCATATCATAAAGGGATCGGGTACTAATATCTGCGCCTTGCCTTGTGTTAGCGGCCATATCATAAAGGGATCGGGTACTGATATCTGCGCCTTGCCTTGTGTTAGCGACCATATCATAAAGGGATCGGGTACTGATATCTGCGCCTTACCTTATGTTAGCGGCCATATCATAAAGGGATCGGGTACTAATATCTGCGCCTTACCTTGTGTTAGCGGCCATATCATAGAGGGATCGGGTACTAACATCTACGCCTTGCCTTGTGTTAGCGGCTATATCATAAAGGGATCGCGTACTTATATCTACGCCTTATCTTGTGTTAGCGGCCACATCATAAAGGGATCGGGTACTAATATCTGCGCCTTACCTTGTGTTAGCGGCCATATCATAAAGGGATCGGGTACTAATATCTGCGCCTTACCTTATGTTAGCGGCCATATCATAAAGGGATCGGGTACTAATATCTGCCCCTTACCTTATGTTAGCGGCCATATCATAAAGGGATCGGGTACTAATATCTGCGCCTTACCTTATGTTAGCGGCCATATCATAAAGGGATCGGGTACTAATATCTGCGCCTTACCTTGTGTTAGCGGCCATATCATAAAGGGATCGGGTACTAATATCTGCCCCTTACCTTATGTTAGCGGCCATATCATAAAGGGATCGGGTACTAATATCTGCCCCTTACCTTATGTTAGCGGCCATATCATAAAGGGATCGGGTACTGATATCTGCGCCTTACCTTATGTTAGCGGCCATATCATAAAGGGATCGGGTACTTATATCTGCGCCTTACCTTATGTTAGCGGCCATATCATAAAGGGATCGGGTACTAATATCTGCGCCTTACCTTATGTTAGCGGCCATATCATAAAGGGATCGGGTACTAATATCTGCGCCTTACCTTATGTTAGCGGCCATATCATAAAGGGATCGGGTACTAATATCTGCGCCTTACCTTATGTTAGCGGCCATATCATAAAGGGATCGGGTACTAATATCTGCGCCTTGCCTTGTGTTAGCGGCCATGTCATAAAGGGATCGGGCACTAATATCTGCGCCTTACCTTGTGTTAGCGGCCATATCATATAGGGATCGGGTACTAATATCTACGCCTTATCTTGTGTTAGCGGCCATATCATAAAGGGATCGGGTACTGATATCTGCGCCTTACCTTGTGTTAGCGGCCATATCATAAAGGGATCGGGTACTAATATCTGCGCCTTACCTTGTGTTAGCGGCCATATCATAAAGGGATCGGGTACTGATATCTGCGCCTTACCTTGTGTTAGCGGCCATATCATAAAGGGATCGGGTACTGATATCTGCGCCTTACCTTGTGTTAGCGGCCATATCATAAAGGGATCGGGTACTAATATCTACGCCTTATCTTGTGTTAGCGGCCATATCATAAAGGGATCGGGTACTAATATCTACGCCTTATCTTGTGTTAGCGGCCATATCATAAAGGGATCGGGTACTGATATCTGCGCCTTACCTTGTGTTAGCGGCCATATCATAAAGGGATCGGGTACTGATATCTGCACCTTACCTTGTGTTAGCGGCCACATCATAAAGGGATCGGGTACTAATATCTACGCCTTATCTTGTGTTAGCGGCCACATCATAAAGGGATCGGGTACTAATATCTACGCCTTATCTTGTGTTAGCGGCCATATCATAAAGGGATCGGGTACTAATATCTGTGCCTTACCTTATGTTAGCGGCCATATCATAAAGGGATCGGGTACTTATATCTACGCCTTGCCTTGTGTTAGCGGCCATATCATAAAGGGATCGGGTACTAATATCTGCGCCTTACCTTGTGTTAGCGGCCATATCATAAAGGGATCGGGTACTAATATCTGCGCCTTACCTTGTGTTAGCGGCCATATCATAAAGGGATCGGGTACTAATATCTGTGCCTTACCTTGTGTTAGCGGCCATATCATAAAGGGATCGCGTACTAATATCTGCGCCTTACCTTGTGTTAGCGGCCATATCATAAAGGGATCGGGTACTAATATCTGTGCCTTACCTTATGTTAGCGGCCATATCATAAAGGGATCGGGTACTTATATCTACGCCTTGCCTTGTGTTAGCGGCCATAGCATAAAGGGATCGGGTACTAATATCTGCGCCTTGCCTTGTGTTAGCGGCCATATCATAAAGGGATCGGGTACTAATATCTGCGCCTTACCTTGTGTTAGCGGCCATATCATAAAGGGATCGGGTACTAATATCTACGCCTTATCTTGTGTTAGCGGCCATAGCATAAAGGGATCGGGTACTAATATCTGCCCCTTACCTTATGTTAGCGGCCATTCATTAAGTTTTTTGCGTCTTTTTTTTTCTTCTCTGGTGTTAAGCGGAGCGTAACCACATACAGGGCGGCGTCTCTGTGGTGAGGGCGGATGCTGTGGCGGCGGCATCAAATAAAGACATAGAGAAGATGCTAATGAGACACCGCGTACTAAATGGACCACGAAGAAACCTAAACCGCGTACTAATTGGAACACATGAAGGAACATGGACCACGGACTAAATGGGACAAGGAGAAAGATAAAGACCGCGTACTAAATGGAACGCACAAATAAACTTAAACCGCGTACTAAATGAAACACGAAGAAAGATAAAGGCCGCGTACTAAATGGAACACGCGAAGAAACACAAACCGCGTACTAAATGGAACACGAAGAAATATAGACCGCGTACTAAATGGAACGCACAGAAACTTAGACCGCGTACTAAATGGAACTCAAATAAACCTGGACCGCGTACTAAATGGAACACACGATGAAATATAAACCGCGTACTAAATGAAACACGAAGAAATATATACACCACGTAGTAAATGGAACACGAACAAATATTATACACCGCGTACTAAATGGAGCACGAACAAGCAATGTGAGGGTAAAGGAAGAAAGAAGACGTAGAGACAAACAAACAAACAAACCAAACAGCGTCCTATTGTGGCTTATCGCGTGGCCATTACTTCACCCCCCCCCCCCCACCCCCCCACCCCGCTCCCTCCCCTTCCTTCCTCCCCTCCCCCTTCTTTCCCTCTCCTCCCCCTTCCTTCTTTCCTCTGAGTGCTTCATTTTCCTTCTCTCTCCTTACCTACTTCTTTCCCTCTTCTCCCCCTTCCCCTCTTCCTCCCTCTGTGCTCCTTCCTCTCCCTCCCTTCCTTCCTCCTGTCTCCCTTCCCTCCCATCTCCTACATTCCCCATCCCTCCCTTCCTCTCTCCCCCACATCCCTTTCCCATCTCCCCCTTTTCTCTTCTAGTCTCCCCTTATCCTTCCCTTCCCCTCTTCCTCTTCACCATATCTTCCCCCTTCCACTCTCCTCATCTCTCTCCTCTCCACCTCTTTCCATCCATCTCCTCTCTCCTTCCTTCCTTCCTTCCTTCTCCACCTTATCTTACCGCCCCTTTGCCCCCCTTCCTCTCCCTTCACCACGCCCTCACCACACACACAGTTACATGACTCGGTTGGCTGTTAACTCACACTCACGTTACCTAACCAGTTGTAATGAATATTGCATCACTGACCTCACCGTGCACCCATTCATTATATTATCTCCTCCTATAGTTCTGTGCTGCCAGGAAGGGAAAGAAGGAAGGAAGGAAGGAAGGAAGGAGTTTAGAATGAGGGACTTGTCTTGTAATCCTTCGTAATATAACCTTTTTTATTTCTCTTATTTATTGTTTCATGTTCCTCTTCCCTCTTGTACCTCTATTAATTTTCTCCTTTAATAGTTTTCTTGCTGCCAGAAAGGGAAGGAAGGAAGGAAGAGAGAGAGAAAGGAAGGAGAAAGAGTTAACGAGTGAGTAGAGCGAAGGAAGGAAGGAAGGAAGGAAGGAATGGAGCGTGAGGGACTTGTCTTCGTTAGAGGTGGAGGAAGGAGGAGCTTGCTAGTGAGGGTCGAGGATGTGGGTGTGAGTTTGGAGGCGCGTCATCCCTGCCCTGCGCTCACCTGGTCTCCTCCCCCCACAGCTGACAGAGGAGGACGAGGAGCGGAGACGGCGGCGGCGGGAGCGGAACAAGATCGCCGCCACTAAGTGCAGAAACAAGAAGAAGGAGAAGACCAACTTTCTAATGACCGTAAGTTGTGACGCGATTCTTCTTTAAGTTGATCCTCTTTTCTTCTTCTTCTTCTTCTTCTTCTTCTACTACTTCTTCTTCTTCTTCTTCTACTACTACTACTTCTTCTTCTTCTTCTTCTTCTTCTTCTTCCTTGCTCGTCACCCTCCCCCCCCCTTACTTATGAGCCTATGATGCCCTCTAGCCCCCCAAAACTGTCAAAATTACGGGCCTGTATTCTCCTCCTCTTATCTTTCTTACCCTCCTAATTTTGTTATCCTCCTCTTCTCTTCCTAATCTCTTGTTTATTATTGTGTTTTTTTCTTTTATTTCTCGTTCTTATCTTTCTTACCCTCCTCTCTTTCTTTTCCTCCTCTTCTCTTCCTAATCTCTTGTTTATTATTGTGTTTTTTTCTTTTATTTCACGTTCATATCTTTCTTCCCTTCTCATTTTGTTCCCCTTCTCTTCTCTTACTAATCTCTTGTTTATTTTTGTGTTTTTTTCTATATTTCACGTTCTCATCTTTCTTACCCTTCTCTCTTTGTTCTCTTCTCTCTTGCTTCTTCCCGCGTTTTTGTTCATTTTCTTATCCTTTTGTTGCGTGGTGTGGGTGGGTGGGGATAGACTGGGCGGCCCGGTCACTCACCCGCCTTCTGCACCCCCTCGCCTCGCTCCACTCCGCCCCGCTCTGTCCTGCTCTGCCCTGCCCCGCGCTGCCCCGCCCACCCTGCCACCCTCGCCCACTTCAGGAAATCAGGACACTGCTCTTTTTTCCCCCCTTCCTCTCTCTCTCTCTCTCTCTCTCTCTCTCTCTCTCTCTCTCTCTCTCATCCTTTTTCTTCTCTTTATTTTCATGTTTTCTTTTTCTATTCATTAATCACTTTAAAATGTCCCTTCATCCATCATTTCTTCTTTTTCTTAATCCATTATCTTCCTTTTCATCATTCTTCTCTTTTAAGTATCCTCCTTTCCTTTCCTTTTATTATTATTATTATTATTATTATTATTATTATTATTATTATTATTATTATTATTATTGTCACTTGTTTTCCAGCATTTCCTTCAGATAAATAGACAGTTATAGATAAAACGATTGATAAATAGATGTGTGTGTGTGTGTGTGTGTGTGTGTGTGTGTGTGTGTGTGTGTGTGTGTGTGTGTGTGTGTGTGTCGCGCGCCCACACACACACACACACACACACACACACCGCCCACGCACAAACATCCAAAGTTCACTATTCAGACGAGCTACAAGTTACCCAATACCACTAGTAAGGAACTCGATACTGTTGCAAATAGTAGAAGATGTTACGCGCGTTTGCATGAAGAGGGATCGGTCATGAACGTGTCAGCCTCGCAAATATAAGTAATCGTGTAAGGTTTATTTAAGTAAGAGGCCAGTTTCGTCCTTTTGTTTATCATATTATTTATTTAGTTATCTTTACATAGGGTTCCACGTGTATCAGACATGGGCTAGCGGTTTTTATTTTTTATTTTTTTTATTTAGTTTTTTTCCCTTGAGCTGCCTCCTTTACTATAAGAAAAAGGTATCAGAGAGAACAGGGAAGGAAGGAAAAACTCTCATCTGATTTTTTAAACGTCATATTAGTCTACTTAACAACAGTGTGGCTGATTAGTCTTTTTTTTTAGCCCGTTATTCAAGGCGTGGTTAAGTTGGTTTTGTTGATATTTATGTCTCTCTTTATTACTTGAGTTTGTAAATGTCGACTTAATTCTATGAAAATCCAACACTTCTAACTCTCTCCCAAGCATGGAATTACAAAGCCAAACTAACCATGTAACTCTTAATAAATACTGCTACGACGTTTAAAGAAATCTGGCGTTAGCATGGAGATTATGGCGCTGCGTGATGTACTGTAATATAAAGCGTGTTGGGGTAATCGTGAAGGATAAATCATTGTCGTCTGCGTCCCCACCAACCCAAGGCAGCGTGTCCTCGCCAAAGAGTCGAACAGTCCTCGGCCTTGTGTAATGGGCTGGGCCTCGGCTGGGCACGGCTCATCCATCATCAACCAGTGACATGTATAAAAAAGTGACTTGAAGGAGGAGGAGGAGGAGGAGGAGGAGGAGTAGGAGGTGGAGGAGGAGGAGGGAAGCTTATCCATCAGGTAAATTTGAATAGTATGGACGTTGAGTGAATTCAGACATGGTTTATATTTTTAACACCTTGGTCACGTCTCAGAGAGCGGAGTCGAGGAGGAGGAGGAGGAGGAGGCTTATCCATCAGGTAGAATTGAAGAGTATGGCCTCAGAGTGAGTGTTGTCATGCGTGTGTAATGGTATAACGCCTAACACTTCTGTCCCTTGTTTCAGGAATCAGAAAGTGTCGAGGACATCAACTTGAGGCTCAAGACGGAGATTCAGCGACTCACCTCGGAGAAGAACAAGCTAGAGAAGCTGCTGTGTGACCCGAGCCACCGGGCACATTGTCGCCACTCCCCGCGCTGCTCCAAGCCCCTGAGGCCACCGCTCGTCATAGTCACGCCGGCAGAGTCGCCTGACACCACCACCTCAAGTTCTTCCTCTTCATCTTCTTCCTCCTCCACGTCCTCCACATCCCTGGATAGCCCCACCTCCCCCCCACTCCCCAGCACCTCCTCCTCCTCCATCTATGACCCTCCCCTCCCTGTGGTGTCCCACGTCACCTCACAACCCCAGAGCTTGGTACCCATGACATCCCCGCCGCCTGGCGCCACCGCCACCTCATCAGACTCTGTTTCCTGTGCCTCATCATCCTCATCTCAGTTCCTGGCACCGAAATACAGCCCGGCGCAAGTCATTAACCAGAGGCACCATCCCTACCAATACCCCGGACGCTCCCATCAGTCCTCAGGCGTCGGGGGGGAGAAGCAGGGGTACGGCAGCCCGGCATCCCCCCCCGGCTGCCAAACCAAGCCCAGTTACAACTACTCCTGCTTGGGTGTGCCCAGGACCCACGAGTTTGTCCCGCCCACCCCGCCGTCCCAAAAGTACACCGCGCCCAAGTCCCGTAGTGGCGGGCTGGTCAGGTACAACCCGTACAGCACACGGCCGCCGCCCGTCACCTCGCCCCTGGCCACACACGCCCACCCACAGCCCGTGACGGTGGCGTGCGGTGGGGACGCGTACGTCCAGCCCAACAATAATAGTGGCTGCGGCCGCGAGGACCAGCAGGCGTATGTCTCAGATTTGCATACAAATCCGTTTTTCCCGCCGTGTTCTTATAGCAACATGTGACCCTCGGCCAAGCCGGCGTGAGCGTTGCACGTGTGCTGTCCGGGTTGTTACCTATTCAAGGTGGTGCTGTGTATAGTTTATTGGACACTACTCATGCATTTGTCTTTCCCTGCAAGGGCCAGCCAAGCTGTGAGACGCACTGGGACTTCTGCACAAGTTTTCTTCGTGGCCTTGTATATTTGGCCAGAGTTTAGACAAGTTTGCTTGCATTGTAATTTTGCTGATGGGCAAGTTTTGTTGTTGCATGTTGTTTTATGATATAGCCCTCAGAAATCTGATGGTTGTTTTGAACATTTAGCCAAGAGGCAGGATTGTGCCTTTTTGTGACTTGTGTTGTTGTTGGTGTTACTGCTAGTGCCGGGCTGATTTGGGTGTTGGTGTGCGTGTGAGTGAGTGCTCCGGAGCCGGTCACTAGGGACTAGCACCTCTCTCTGGACCTTCTTTATATTGGCCAATGTTCTTTGTACTATTTGATCCATACATATATATATTTTTATTAACTATATTTTCATAAAAGAAATGTTGGCAAATATGACACGATGCTAAATGATTTAGGTACAAACTCCACAACATTCCTCTCTCCCTGTCAAATGGTGAAGGACGAGTTACACCCAGCCGCCACGCGCGCCAGGCCGCTCCACCAGCAGTGCTGCGACGAGCCAGCCTGCGCGGCGCCCTGAGGCATGCCATGCCCAGCAGCTGTGGCGTTTTGCCGCACAGAATGTCGAGCGTCACGGGACACGACTCATCCTCGGTGCCCTGCTAGCTGCTCCTATACTTGAGTGTGGTTCAGCCTCTTTCTGAGGCCACAGAGTATTGAAGACTGTAACCGTCACAGACAATGTCAGTGCCATGTTTGTGTGTATCGCACCCTTCGTATTCGTGAAGGTGTCTGTATACCCAGTATTGTCAACCTTGATTATTCCCGTCACTCGTGTTGGCCATCACTGTCCCAGGCCCAGTGCTTGGGGGGGCCCAGTGCCGCCTGATGCCACTAGTGATGCCAGAGCCGGGGTCGCGGGCACGGGTGTCCGCTTCCCCACCCCCACACTTCCTCTGTTGTCAGCTCCCGTTCCAGACAGCTGGCTGTTGAAGGAACTTGTCCTTTGTCAGTAGTTTTATGTTTAATGCTTTGCCATCACATGGTCACATTGTCTTTATGACATATCTGAAGTCGACAGCAGGTTTCCTGCCTACCTGAAGTATTTGTGGTTCTCGAGCCATTTGGTGCTATACTGAATATGAACTTAATAACGAATGAGGTCCGCGACCATATTCAGACGTTACTTTTATAATGTGTGATACTTGCATCATATAGGGACTCATCCACTATGATTCAAGCCAGTCTCTGAGACAATCTTCATCTCTTTCATCTCATACATACTTCCAAAACCCTTTGAACCTGTTCCCTTAATCACTTCCTGTCTGCCTTCCCAAACGTTCACAACACACTACCCTGTCCCTCCCCGACCCTTTCCCACCTGCCCCGTCGTGGGGAGGGAAGAGAAGGAGAGTGTACAGGACGTGGTGGTGGTGGTGGAGGCGGTGCCCTGCCGCACGGCCACCACGACCTACCGTCCCAACTGTCTGCACCACTCCTAGCAGCCGTCCAGCTCACCTGGCAGCCGCCACGCACGATCATCTACGACAGAAAAAAATGAATTCGATGATAACCCTGCAGGTTTCCTTCACAAATTAGGTGAGTTGTGAGATACCTGTTCAACAGTAATTGTAATTTGTTATGAATCTTAAGAACCACACTTTGTTGAGTTTACAAATTTTACATTATCCATCTTCTCGTGGACTAGCTGAGGCATCACCCTGAAGGAACATTGATTTTTTTTCAAAAGATGAAATAGAATAGTCATCAAAGTTGCAAAATCTTTTTTGCATTCAAAATAAAAGTAAAGCAGTGTTGAATATATGATCTAAAGTTATGTATTTTTTTTTACTCAGTGGAGACCAAAAGGATATAATCAGATGATAATTATTTTATGTCATGAAACCCTGATTCTAGCAAGTTGCAAGGCGGCATCATTAGTCTGAGCTGAAAATGTAAACAAAATCAATGTATTAACTGGTAATTACATAAGTATATAATCAGTATCGGTTAGTTTAATGAGCAGCAGTTATGATAGAGTAGGGAAGTGTACCACGGCTTGCTGCCCCGCCCCGTGCAGCCCCACACCGGCACCAGCAGCAGGGGAGTTGGGGGCGCAGGTCACCTCAAGGACAAAGCTGATCCCGGCTTGTAGGGGTCATCTCTCTCTCTCTCTCTCTCTCTCTCTCTCTCTCTCTCTCTCTCTCTCTCTCTCTCTCTCTCTCTCTCTCTCTCTCTCTCTCTCTCTCTCTCTCTCTCTCTCTCTCTCTCTCTCTCTCTCTCTCTCAGACCGAGTGAGTACTGGTGTGAGAGGTGAACAAGTATAGATAAGTACAGGCAAACAGCAGAGGCAGAACAGGGAAGGTTTAGTCTCATTTTCTGTCATGCAGCAGCTAGGGTGGGGTGGGGCGAGGCGGGGCGGGATGGCAGGGCGTGCAGGCACCACCATGAACCCTTGCACCCCTCCCGTCCCGCCGCCCGGCTCCCTGTGGCGGCTGTGGGTCTCCTGTCTAACGCGCAGCCTCTCTCTCCCCCGCAGGAGCAAGAGGGACGGCCGCGGTGGGTGAGGCGCAGCCCGCATCACCCACCTCAGCAAGGCGGCGCCACGCACGACGTCGCTGCCCCCACACCACCGCCACACTCGAACACACTCTACACGACCTTTCAACGAACACGCTACGAAAACGACATCACTGACCCGACGCCCCTCCACCGCCGCCGCCGCTTCACCGCCGCGGCGGGGCGACTCGAACTCGACTCCTCGCACGGTGAGGGGCGCCGGAGGTCGGGGTGACACGCATGCACAGCCTGGAGGTCTTGAAGGGAGGGAGAGGGGCCACCTTCCGTACGCCATCTTGCCACTACACTTTCTTCATGCATTCTTTTCCTTCATGCTTTCTTCAGTTCTCTATTTGTATGCATTCTCTTTATCCTTCGTGCATTCTGGTTTTCACGCACACATTGCCTGCCCCGCCTCATCACTGCCATTGTTAAACACGCCGCTATAGTAATACGTAATCATAATGTGTATAAAAGCGCCCGGTGACAATGCCGCTTTAATCCAGGAGCGGTGACTTAACTTATAATGCGACTTGAACCGCTGTGTAACGCGTCTACTCGTAACCACTACCACGAAGCAGGAATGTGTGCATGTTAGCAGGATGTAGCGAACGTGATAAAGCGATAATGCGACCTTGGGTTGGCACCTCTCCCTCTCCTGGACCTCATCCAGTGACGACCCACCGACTTCGACACGTCTTCCGCCTGTTGTGGCCGCGCGCCACCACTTCATAGTTTCCCGACGAACGGCCTCGAGTCAGACAGGCCGAACAATCACTAAAACAATCTTACAACAACAGTACTATTGGCGTTACACGGTGAACATAATGTACATTTAAAAGACATTATATAGAGTATATACATATCTATATATCACATACATTATAATTATGATTAACAGCCATCATAATAATTTCCAGTATTTTTTATAAAGCTGTTCAATTAGGCCAAAGCACACAAAAAATAAATCAGCACAATTCGATAATGCAGTGTTACTTTTCCTTGTCTGTTTGTGTGTGTGTGTGTGTGTGTGTGAGAGGTCTGAGGGCCTTGTGTTTTCAATTGTGAGCTACTCGCCTTTGGTAGTAAGTACCAGACCACCATCGCGGAGGGCCGGACACAACCTCTGACTGATAGGTCGGTACCCATTCACTGCCAGGTGGACAGGGGCACAGGCGTGAGGAAATTTCTCATCCGTCTCCACTCCATCCGGGAATCGAACCCGGGGTCTCATGGATGTAAGCTGAGCGTGATAACCTCTGCGCTACGAAATACTAAGTGTGTGTGTGTGTGTGTGTGTGTAGCTGGTGTAGCAAGATTAATTTCTGCGCCATCATTATCACGGTAAGGTTTCTAGATGCTTGGGACCAGTAGTTGGGTTGTAGCTTGAATTCAGTGCAATGGTAAGACTATATTGCCTATATGTAGGTTATAGAACTTTATTGTTACAAGATACGGCCTTATATAGGTCCCACTGGTAAGTAAATAAAATATAAAAAAAGTAGTATTTTAAGCAGTATATATTCAGTCATAATTCAGAGTACAGATACCACTTATGCTTTCGTGAGGATAATCATGCCCCATCTTACCACTTCCTCGCCCAGACGCCTTCAAAATCAACCCACTGAGTGAGGTCTGGCGTAACTTCCTGTAATTAGCAGACTGACGTGAATATACAGGTGAAGCAATGTCAGGTAACAGGTGATACGTTACACAATGCCCAGTTTAGTCTCTTTGACCCTCGAAATTAAACATAAAGGAAATTGGGAACTGGAACACAGGAGCTGCCATGCGTAAGCCGTCTGGCCCTTTGTAGTCTCGGTTATCCTTTCGTATCCTTGTGTAAGAGTTATCCTTTAGCATATTTACGTGGGTATGCAAGTGTAGCATCATCAGGAAACAGACAAACGGGAGCGAGTCTCGATGGATGAATGAAACATACTGGGACAGACAAAAGAGTTATCCCTTCGACCGACTTTCTTTTTCTTCTTGTTCGCCGTGTTACCCTTCCCGTGTCCTTATTATCCCTGTGTATCCTTGTTTAAGTTATCCTTTAGCATAAATACGTGGGTATGCAAGTGAAGCATCATCAGGAAACAGGCAAACTAGAGTGAGCTGTCTTTCAAAGCCCTCGAGGGATGAAACAAAATGAAACAGAACCGATTTTTTTTCTTCTTGTTCACCGTGTTTCCCTTCTCGTGTCCATTAGGAAGGTGACACATGACAAGGCTCGGGGTGTGTGTGTGTCCTATAACAGCGGCGTGGGTGACTAATGATCAATGGGGGGCCTGAATCACTCCCCGGGGGCCACCATACACCCACACCATTATGGAAACAGGGCCCTAAGAACACCACCGAGGAGCAGCACTGATTATTGAAGACACTTATCCCTCCATCCTTCCCTGGGTGCCGTATGATAACACAAGGGATGCAGAGGCGGCATTCCCACGCCCACACCTAATCATTCCCTAATCCTACACTCATAATGGGGAATTTGGACTAAAGGAACTGTCTTGGTGGGGAGTTATTAGGGGAAACTAGAAGGAGTGACATAAGGGGAAAAAAGTAAAGTGAGGGAGGTATGGCAGCAGCGGTGATGGAGGTAGAGGGAAGCGGAGGGATGCAGAGAGAGAGGTGGAGGGGAGGTAGGGAGGAAGGTAGAAGGGAGGGAGAGAGAGGAAGGGAGAGGGAGGGAGAGAAAGGGAGGCTCAGTGACGCCGCCGCCGCCGCCGCCACGCCAGTCGACACACCGCCGCTCCTTTACTCTTTTACATGTTGGTGAGTCACGGGCGTCCCCTTCTGCTGTGTGAGGCGTGTATCCTTCTCCTGTCCTTCCTGTGGCGTGTTGCTGAGGGCGTGGGGGGCGTGTGAGAGGCGTGGGCGAGGCGTGTGAGGAAGGTGTGAGTGGATAGCGTCCCTCATGGCGGCTCATTCCCCTTCCCGCCCCCTTCCCGGCCTGCCTCACGCCTCCTTCCCTGAGACAATGCATCCTGCCAGGGGTCCTTCAGCATGCACGGATTCCTTGGGTGGTGGTGGAGGGCGTGGTAAGGCGTGGTGTGGTGAGGCAGGGCAGGGCAAGGCAGGGCGTGGTGTGTGAGGCAGGGAAGGGGAGGCAGGGTGACTGGGTGAGGGAGGGGCAGGGGGCTGGTGGCAGGGACGCGTCACCCTGTGGAGTGGCCGCGCCGCCCGCACTCCCTCCCTCCCGCGGACCCAACCTGCTGCCTCCCGGACTCTTTGTTTGCCCGCTCCTCCCTGCCGAGCCTCGCCGCCCCTTGCCCTTCCTGCAGGCCCGGGGCGGCTTAGCGCGGCGCCCCGGCACGCCTCCCAGCCCCGCCCCGCCTGTCCTCGCCCCGCCGGGAAGGGTTAGCGGGGCCCCAAGCCTTCCCCGCCCAAGGTAGCCATTTTCGTAGCAGGAGCCTGCCTAGCCAGCCTGCCCCACCACCCCCACTATTGACGTTTTGTTAGGACTCCTGTGTGCTGGGTGCCGCCCTCCGCACACCGCTCCTGCCTGTGAGCCGTGGCGTGCCTCGGGGAAGCCTGCAGGTACAGGTGTGTGCGGCTTAGGTGTGCTGGCCGCCGTGGCGTGGCCAGGGTGAGTGAGGCAGGCGAGGCGGCGGCCAGGTGATGGAGGTCAGCCCCAGGTGACCCAACACTGTCCCTGCTGGGGCTGGTCAGTGTGGCTGCCTCAGGTGACCACAGGAGGGGCTTTAGGGATTTTTTTTTTTTGTCTTGTCTAGGCTCTCCAGGTGGGTGCATTATGGCACCTCACAGGTATACTCCAGTGATGTGGCTGCATTTTAATGAGATATTGGTTCTGTTCATCATCATTGTCATCATCAGCTTTTATCAGTACTTCAGGACAAAGAACTTGCCCAACATTTTTAGCATTTTAATTTGTTAAGTTTCAATCACTTGAGTTCATACTCTTAATTCTGCATTATTTCCCAAACTCATGGCTTCTTATGGCCTTTTGTTCATCAGTTTGACTCTTGGTAACATACTAAGTTATTACCACAAAGGAAGTTGCATATCTGTTTGATCAGTGTTGTATTTAATAGATAGGCGATTACCGTACATGTAAAAGTTACAATTTTTTGAGTTATTTGTTTGTTCTTAATACTTGGAAGAAATGCTAAGTTGGTTATTTATTTATATCCCTGACCATGACTGGTATCTTTATTACAGCTTTCATTTATTAATTTCTTTGTGTTGCATTAATACAGAAGTGTAACTTACACCTGTCAGACTTTTTATTACATCTTATGGTTTATATTTCTGATATTGCTGCACCAATAGAAAAATCTTATTTATTTTTGGTATTTTTTATTATTTTTATTTTTAACATTTTTTAGTACCTGACTAATCAATTTTGTAGCTTCAGTAGCTACAGGGTAATCTGCAATGGTTATATACAATTCGTGTGAAAGGTTAGGTTGTTGCCCACTTAAGAGGTTAATCTAAGGCAACGGTAGTATTTCCTGGCTGGACTGTAGCTCCTCTCATTAAGTATTTTTGAAGAGGCTCTTAGCTCAATACCAGTAAAAAGCATACAAAAATGTCAGAAAAATTGCACGTATCTTAAAATGTCTGTTTTGCCTGCTCCTCCCAGGTGAAGAAACGAAGGCATGATGGCGTCAGATGGCATGCTGTCCCTCTCCTGGAACAACCACAAAGCCACCTTTTGCCACATACTCTCCACCCTAAGAGAAAAGGTGGGCACTGCATGTGGAGTTATTGTCCTGTTTTGCAATATTTAACTGAAAATGTTCCTTAAAGATTAATTTAAACACTTACCTAAAATGCATATAAATTACATTGTTATAATATAAAATACAGTATGCTTTAAAATTAGTTTTATTATGCAGTATTTTACTTATTTGTGACAAGTGTTCCTTTGTTTCCCCTCTAAAGGAAAGATACACAGATGTGACGTTAGCCTGTGAGGGCAAGTTTTACCCAGTGCACAAACTCGTGTTATCGACTTGCAGTGAGTATTTTGAAAAGATGTTTGAGCACACACCTTGCAAGCACCCAGTGGTGGTCCTCAAAGACATAAAGTGTTCCGACATTGAGGCTCTGCTCAGCTACATGTATGATGGCGTGGTGAGCGTGCTGCAGCAGGACTTGGCACGGCTCATAAAGGCCGCCGAGCTGCTCCAGATCAAGGGCCTCGCAGTACCTGATGAACCCCCCATGAAGGAGCAGCCCACCAAGAAGAACGCGTACCCCTGGAGCTCCCGGGATGACCGCAGCAGCCCACATCCCAAACGTAGGCGGAGAGAAGAGATGATGACTTCCACTCCTCAGGGAAGCTCATTGCCACCCCCTGACAGCCCCCCCACCTCGCCTCAGCACCACCAAGAGTCCAATCAAAGCTGGGACCCCTCCAAGGCCCACAGTCAAGACCAAAGAGAGGATGAGGTGGAGCAGCGGCTTGGGGAACACGTAGAGCCAGCGGTGGAGTTCAGTTCGCCCAAACAGGAAGCCTCGCACAATCAGGTGGGTCAAGGTGCTGCTCTGGTACCTCCCAAACCTGTTAGTGTGCATGAACTGAAATAAATTGATATATGCTTTTGACATGTATTTTGTGTCAGCATGTTGCTGGTTTCATTTATTGATTGATTATCTTTTTACTCTTGGTATGTTTCCATTATTGTAAAAAAGTCACTTAAAATTGGGATGCCTTATGCGATCTGGGCTTTCTTGATACATACATGTTTATTTGTAGACTTTGTTGTATTAGGTTAACCTGGTAGTTGCACTGATCATGTTTCTTAAAGACCCCTCTAAGCGAATTAATGAGAAAAAATCATCACTCACACAAACCATTATATTATATGTATCAATGCATTTGTGATCAAATGCATATATATATATATATATATATATATATATATATATATATATATATATATATATATATATATATATATATATATATATATATATATATATATATATATATATATATATATATATATATATATATATATATATATATATATATATATATATATATATATATATATATATATATATATATATATATATATATATATATATATATATATATATATATATATATATATATATATATATATATATATATATATATATATATATATATATATATATATATTTGGGGTTGTCATGGCAAGAATTTGGCCCGTCGCTGGTACACGGTAAAGCCACATATTTGGCCCGTCGCTGCTACCGGGTTAAGGATAATATTTATGACATGATAAGCTAATTGGCTGGGTTGAAAATCATTAACTTGTTTGTTTAGTTGAAATAATTTTTGTTGTGTACATTTATTTAAAAAAGTCTTTATCAGCAGAGTTTGCTATATGACCTAAGGGTAATTTTTTATATATGGTGTAAATATTTTCTTTTGGTATACAAATGTATGAGGGCTGATGCTTTGTTCCAGGAGCAAGTGGATGAATCTCTAGTCAAAGAAGAAGTTATTGAGGGTTCAGAAGACAACCAGGGAGAGGGCATGGACTCCAGGATAGAGTACGGGGGCATGGGCGGCGGGGACTCCAGTGCAGGGGGGGATGAGCAGGGTGGCAAGTACTCCCACCAGCTGGATACCAAGCACGGTGCACAACCCCTACACGAGGCGGTGGTGGAGGCGCTGGCGGGACCCTCGGGCATGCAGGGGGTATGTATCTTGTCTTGTTGTATGGGGTGAGGGCTGGTGGAGGGGGAAGCAGGTCTGTGATTGAATGGAAATTAAGGTATCAGCTGTCAAGAGTATCAGTTATCCTGTCCTGGTGTCAAGGTGAGGTAGTTGGGAGAGATGGAAGGGTTAGCAGGAGGCTATGTGGAAGAGGGAAAAATGAGCATCTTAATGGAGTAATATTGAAGTTTTGAGTTTTTGTTTTCAAATATACATGTCAAAGAAATTTTTTTCATTTTTTCACAAGCATCATGATTTCTTGTAGTTAGCTTCATAACTATTACATACTGGGCCGTATTATAAGTCAAACCCGAGAAGTTTCGGGTCCCTACAAAGGCTGGTTTAGGGGCCATAGTGCAAGTCCAGTCTGAGAAGTTTCGGGTCCCTACAGAGTTCAGGACGAATAACTGTAGGGACCCGAAACTTCTCGGATTGGACTTGTAATACGGCCCCTAAACCAACCTTTGTAGGGACCCGAAACTTCAAGGGTTTGACTTGTAATACGGCCCACTAACCTAATTGCTATTAACAAAATTAGTTGGTGTAGAAAGAGTGGGAGTCATTCTGCTGTGTATTAAGCCAGATATTTGGAAACAAGATGAATTTGTCCAAATTTATCCCAGTCTGACCAAGTTTTCTCTCATTGTAGTGGCTGGGGACAGGGGAACTTGGTGGTGGCTTCTCCATGTTGGAAGGCTACAGTGAAGATGGGGGCCAGGAGGCTCACCAAACGTCAGGTCCCCACAGCACACAGCAGTCCCATCAGATGGTGAGTGTTGGAGGACTTTTCTATGCAGAGCAGCTGCTGTCACCACACAAGGCCAGTGGGATGTGTCAAGTCCTGGACCGCATAACTTGCTTCAACAGCTGAATTTATCTAAATGTTGTTTTGTTAAAAAAAATAATAATAATAATAAATAAATCGGGGAGTAAGGGTTAGTCAAATTTTACTGCTCTCTTTTGGAAGTTTTTGCATAAGACTACACTGATGTCACTCACAGGAAGCATTGTCATTTTGAGATGCCTGAGACCAGTTTGTTGGCTGGTCAGGAACTCGGGTGTTTAGTGCTGCAGGAAACCCTCTGTCCTTGCTGTGGTGAAGGCGGCGGCCCAAGACCCTAAAGTAGAGTAGGACTGAGAGGAGACAATCCCATGATGGTCTGTTTGGTAGAATCTCTCTCTCTCTCTCTCTCTCTCTCTCTCTCTCTCTCTCTCTCTCTCTCTCTCTCTCTCTCTCTCTCTCTCTCTCAATTGATTGGTTGATTATCAAGAAGATCCACTTTTACCCTGACAATAATAAAGGTAGATGTCTGTGGAACAAGCAGGCAGGCCTATGTGGTTGTTTTTTGGCCTGCATGCATATCTGACCTGAGACAAACTGCCTCAGTGATTTGTATGATTTCCTTCATCCAAATCACTTGGCTTCAAGGCATCCATAGACTCTTCATGGAATTGTCTCTTGCCTTCATATTTTATTAATGGTGTATGTTGTGTATGCTGCTGCTGAGTATCCTTGTCATTTTGGTAATCTTAAGGTAAGCAATATTATGATATACCTTATGACCACATTGTTGGAAACTGATATACTGACAGTGAATTTCAGGAATTTGATCTCATGCACTTACATACGATCATGCACTTACTTATGATCAAATAGTTGAAAAGTCTCTTAACAAGCAATTGGAGGGTCTCAGTTTTAGTTTTGGAAAGACAAAATGTTGGGAGTCAGAGGGAAGACAAAACAAAGGACCAAAGTCCTTTACTTCATGTCATGTGTTGTTCCTTTCCTGGATGAAGCAAGCCTTGTAGTGATGGGAGAAATATCCTACACTACACTGTGATCCTTGAGAAGGAATGTCACAGGAGGTCCTCTTGTTATGAGATCCCTCATCATAACTGGACATATAAGTATCTCAGCACTATACATTTTTTAGTGCTCATCTTGTGTCTTTGGGGTGATGGGATCGTGTGGGGATCGTGTGTCTGGTGAGGGGAAGGTTTTGGGGTGCAACCATTTGTTTGGGCACAGCAAGCAGGAACTGAAAGGTATACAAATTGTCTGCTGCAGTTCATTCCATCCACTTGGGAAGTAAAGGCAGCAACATTGATGTCACAAATCTAAACTTACTAGTGGCCTGTTGGGCATTTTACAGTTTTGAAAATATAATGAGAGACGACTAGTTTGCAAGTTGCATACTGAATTAACAAAGTATCCTTGAATAAGTTGATTTGTTGAATTTTTAAGTGTGATGTGATTCTGTGCATATCAATACTATTCTAAACAGAGGACTTGAGAAATGTTTTGTTGCAGTAAATAAACAACTGTAGAGGCTCTGGAAGATGCACACATGTGGGAGAGGATGTAACTTACTTGATAATTGGTAGTATTTACAGAGTTCTGAGAATGCTTTTGAGTTGATAAAAAAAACCCTGCAACACATCACCCCACATATGCTGGAAATGACACATAAAGGCAAAGTTGTGGTAGTAATTAATCCAACCCTCGTGGTACATTATTTACCAGCATGGAATAAAGTTTATTATATTGCTGGAAAAAAATCACCTTGTTCTTTGGGGGAGGTACATTTTTTGCCTGAAGTGAATCTAATGTCTTAGATTTATAGTAGTGTATTTTTTTTTTCTTTTACAACAGAGTAGACAGGGCAAGGGTGTTAAAAAAAAAAAAAAAAAAAAAAAAACCTAATGGGAAAAAAAGCCCGCTACTTACTGCTCCTGAATAGAGTAGTGGCCAAAAAGAGAAATCGTTTTATAGCCTGAGAGGGTATTCAACAGCTTGCTCATAAACTTCGGGTCATAACTTATCCACAGCAGCTATTCATCTTTAGGTGACAATATTTTATACCAATATTACACGGGTGGCAGGTGGGGCAGCATTAGCAGTCATGACTCAATCCATCGTTCAGACATTCAAACCCCCGCTCTTACTTATGGTTGGGTGGTGGAGTGTTGTGTTAAACAGTCGTATTTCTTTTCTGGGTTCATGATTGTAGATGCCAAAACCCATAGGTAATCACCTTCATTAGTAATCAAAGGAAATAACTTAGAAATAATACCACATTTATAATCATTAGGGCTATAAATGATGTACCTGAGCCACACCGTCAACAGTGCACACATGCCAGATCTTACATACCTGCTTGAAGCTTATTCCACACCATTATACATGACTATGATGGGAGGGGCCAGACTGGGTGAGGCTGAGGTGTGAGGGGATGTCAGGAAGCCAGACGAAGAAATATATTTATCTGCAGCAATGAAATGGTGATAGTTCAGTACACACACACACACACACACATATAACATGACAAGGTATATATATTTGAATAATGAAAGGAAAATTGAATAAAATATGCTTTGTAATTTGTACTGTTATCAGGCAAAAGTTTATTTTTTTATTATTGAGCTGCTCTTCCAGTTTTTAAATGATCAGAACAGAAATGCTGTATAAGAATGAAAGTAAAAGTATTATACTGAGAAAGCTCTACAATTTTGCATGCGAGTTCTGTGTGGATGAGAAAATTGCCATACTATACAAGTGTGGAAGAATGTTGAAAGTTGCCCATAATTGTGTATTGCTCATCAAAAGCATAGTTCATTTATATTCAGCAGAGGCCTGGGGGATTCATTGTTGTAGAGTCTGGCCAATGATACCATGGTGGGGAGTTGGCACATTCCTTGGGTTCGTTTTTGTTGCTATTCCTTGAGTCCCCCATTGATGTGAGCGCATATGATGGCTGCTGCTGATGACAATAACTAAGCTAGGCGTTCCCAACAGGTGGAACTGAACTGGGATGGTTCGAGGCGTAACAGGAGGAGAGTCGCCGGCAAGTTACACCAGTGTCTCTTCTGTAGCTATTCCTCCGATAGGAAAGATCACATGACAAAACACGTACGCACGCACACCGGTGAAAAACCTTTCGTTTGCCCTCATTGCTCCTACCGCGCCGGCACAAAGAACACTCTTAATAACCACATTCGCATACACACGGGGGAGAAGCCACACTCGTGCCTGCTCTGCCCCTACCGCGCCTCCCACAGATACGCTTTGCAGTACCACATGTTGAAGAACCACAAGTAACTGTCAAATAAAGACCACAAAGCCAGTGTTTGTTGTTATTGCCTTCACAACCAACTGTGGACCTTAGTCTCGGTGAATCTGTCTTCAGAGCATCTCACTTGGATGTGCCTCACGGCCGTTTATAAAAACATTCGTTATAGTATGTGTTGACGATGGTTTGTGGATGATTGATTCGGTGGGCCGTGAAATTCTTGAGAGCAATACAATTTATTTGGAAATTACCACTTACATATTTTTTCCTAAGTGCTTTAAATAAGAATTGAGATCATGTGTAGATCAGTCTTTATTCTCTTTCATTTGATTTACCTTAGGATGTATGGATGTTTCTTCCCAAACCTTCCCATTTATATTAATTGCATTTCAAGTTCATTTCTTTGCATAACTTGGAGAACCTGTTCATAATTGGTTTCTATGCCATTTATATTTTCACTCCTTTCAGTTTTGGCTTTCCAGTCTTTCATTACTATATCGTGCTGTATAGAATTTTCATGACTCCTTCTTTAACTCTTCCAGTATGTTTAATTTAGGTATGGTGAACTTGCAAATACATCTTTCAGCTTTGATTTCAAATAGCTGTCATCCCCTTCTCTGTTTTGTCATTCATTATCATGTTTATCACCTGTTGGTCCATCAGCTGTGCATCCCACACAATCATCCTTAGTAATTTTTCCTGTGGCTTTGATGGTTGAATTTCTTTTCTGTTATCCAAAGTAGGTCTTGCTCCTACAAATCCAACATAGTTTATTTTGCACTTCCTTACAGCAGGAGTAATAAGCCACATTTTGAGCAGTGCAGTGTCAACCAGAGCTTAGTCTCAAGCACAGGAATAGCCATAGCAGTCTGGCTTTGTGATGAGAGTATTACAACAATGCACTCATAAGCAGTGAAATCCTTTACAGGATAAATTGGGGACAGTTTGTCAAAATAATGCAAACCAAACAATTATATCTATGCTGCATCCTGCCATCTTCTGTAACTGTGTGACTAATGTGGGTAGCAGCATTACAATGTCTTGACGAATGTGCTTAATGAAGCCAGGCATTGCCAACAGGTGGGAGTGAATGGTGATGGTTCGCGCAATATGAGGAAGGGAGTCGTCGGCAAGGTGCACCTCTGTCCCTTCTGTGTGTACTCTACCGTTAGGAAAGACCACATGACAAAACACATTAGAACGCACACCGGTGAAAAGCCGTTCACCTGCCCACACTGCAGCTACAGCGCTGCCTCCAAAGACAATCTGAGGCAGCACGTTCGCACCCACACAGGGGAAAAGCCGTACTCTTGCTTCAGTTGTCCCTATCGAGCGTCACATAGGTCAGCTTTGCAGTTCCACATGTTGAAGCATCAGGCACCATAAGCCTTAGTCTCTCATGTGGAGGATCCCAGTCAGGAACTGACCCTCTACAAATTTTCCAACAAACAGTGATATGCTGTGCCATAGTCAGGCCTTGTCTATATTGGAATAGGAATGAAGGGAAGAGAAATGTGAGGAAGATAGTAAAATGTGCTGAGGAAATAAACTGTTTTGAATACAATGTTAATATTACTCCCAGAGTGCGTAAAGACACAGGAATTCACCAAAACCAATGTTACAATGCCTACATATATATTTTTTTATATTGTCCATTCATATATATAGTTACTGGGAATTTCTTTTGATCAAATCCTTTACTCAGAAAAAGAGGCGTGGGGATTTAAGTTTCCTTTGTCTAGGAAATGTGTTAGTAAGGATGCATTTAATGGCGTAATATAAATGATCTTGACCATTCAATATATGTGCGTAATACTGTTTTGCACCTCCACTAAGAGGTAGTAAAAATACATTGTCAACAATAAATATGTTTGCACTAACGATTAAGTTGATGCACTGTTATGCAATCAAAACCTGGTGCAAGTTATGACATATGCCTTTAACCATTACGCTCAGCAAACCCTGAACTGTCACTGTTGTACCACAGAAATCTTGGAAGCTGGCATGAGGATGTCATTTCTCGGCTAATTAGTGCAACAAACAGAATTTTGACACCAATTATAATGGTCATTAATTTGAAAAAACAAAAAAAAATTGATTTTTAAAAAAAATGTTCACTTTTTCCACTTATCTCCATAACTGTTATAGTTTTTTTTTATGGTTTCATCTTAACCCGTACAGCGTCAGATATGAACGACGTATGTATTATTTTTTAATACCATTGAGCGTCGGATACGTACGTCGTACGTGTTTAATGTATTATTTTTCCTGTCACTGGAGTGTGTCAAGGGTGATTTCTGTGGTGGTGCCCTAGTAGACTGATCCTTTGGGAATACTGACCACCCAATATTTTTCATTTATTGCCATAACTGGCAAGCCTGGCAGCCATTATTCTGGGTACAATTTTTTTCATTTGTGTGGATGTTGTAGGTGTTCTTTGAGATCGTGATGTGGAAATTTAGGTGGATGGTGGTTGGAAGGTGGTTTGACAGTGTTGTGGGTGAGGTATAGTGGGTATACTGACGTCCAGAACCGGCAATTTTGTAACGGCATATTTGGTAAGGAGGGGGCACGTATAAACTGTAATTGCGTGTGTGAACACTTGTGGGCGACTGTACATTGAGTTGAACAATCAAAAAGCTAAAAATGAGTTACTCTCTAACAATATTTATAAGTCTGTGCTAAATATGTCGAGAGAAAACGATTTACTCTGATACGCACGTACAATCCAAGAAAGTCTACGGCAATCAACATGACCGTTTCGCTTCCCAAATCGACAAAAAATGGCCCAAAACACTGATTTCTAGGCGACGGTAAGCTAAAAGACGTTACATTTCTTCATTTTTCATGGTTTAAAGCTTTTATGCAAAGAAAATAAAATCAATTTTTTCCTCCGACGCTGGGGTGGGGAGGAAATTACAAAATACCAAAATGCTGTACAGGTTAAAGAACAGATCATTACTTATACAATGGTAGTTTCAGATTTCTTATATGACGTATAGTTGATGAGTTAGGCTTGAAAGAAAAAAATATTGAAAATGTAATGGTTTTAACACTTCTAATTTTAAACATTATGGCATATATTTTTATTTTATTTTTATATGCTTAGCACAGTAACACATTTGAGACAAATAAACATTGTAAATAGTATGTATTCACTGATTTTTATACCGTCACTATAAGTTTATGCAGTCAAACGGACTGCAAGAATAGTTCGTTCATTTTACATCATCTAAGCCATAAATCACATCAAATACCACTGCATAACACTCAATAAATATGCACACGTTGAACCCAGGAAACGCATTATTGAATAAATAACAACTTTGAGTGTTACAAACGTATTTGTTCTCTGCCCTTACAACTACATGGCCGACAATATCACTCGTTTTTTCAAAGTTTTTCTCTTTAAAACCTCTAATTTCTGGTTTCAACACATTTCACTGTGATATCAATATACAAATCCTATAAAATAAAGGCTATTTCTGTGGTTATATCGCGAATCTTTGGTAAATCTGCCCCCAGCCACACACTAACCTGTCCGCGACCACTAGAGAGGGTCAACTGAAGAGATTTTCTGTTTGTGTCACCAGTCACCCAGGAAAATTTCCCGGCAAGAAGGGTCTATCAGCTTACCTTGAGCCGACATGTGCTAGCCTGTCTACAGACCAAGTATCATGCGTCAATGAGAATTACAGAATTTTTGGTGAATTTTTTTTGTCCCAGTGATGCGAGAGTCGCGTCAATCAGTAGCCATGCTTTTTGACCAGACAATTATAGTGACGTGTATGTTGCTTTCACGTACGCGATAGTGTTAATATTTCTCCATCTCCCATTCTATATGTCCATTTTGGTCTCCCTTCACTCTTTCCCATTTCCATTATATGACACTTCTTCACATTAAACTCCATCTCCCAATTCTTACTCTAATCCAAGTAAGGTGTGTGTGTGTGTGTGTGTGCGTGCGTGCGTACTCCTCTTATCTGCCCAACCTGTGTTGATCTCATGTTTTGTTTTCCCAAAAAGTAATAGCAAAATTGTGAACATAACTGAGAAGTTGGTGGCATAAAGCATCTTAATTTACCAAGTGAGAAAAAATGGAATGCTGGAGTGAATTCTATAATAAATAGAAATAACCATCTCAATAAATGGGTCTACCAGTAAAGTATGTGACTGATGTTGACTGTGCAAAGGAAAATACATGTATATGGATATGAATATGGCTTTGGATCTTGTGTTGCCCATGGGAGGCTGGTTGGAGGTAGGATTCTCAGATGATTGCTCTGTTCACATCAATACATCCACCATCTATTGTGACTGCTGGGCGACTCTCAAAAGGAGGTGAGAAGAGATTGACATGTGTCACCTTGACTCTCAGTGTGACTCAGTTTGGGAAGTAGGTCAGGGCTATATTTGGGTGCAATACACTTAGGAAAATCCATATATGGGAGTGTCACAGATTACTTGTTAAATCAGTGTTCAGGTAGGTGATGTAGAATGCTAAACGAGACATGCCTCTTGCGTCTGTAAGCTAACACTGAATTTGCTCACCGCTGTAATACTATCCAATATATCTGCACCCATGCTGTAGTAAGACTCAACCCTGTAGCAGCGGGGATCATGTTTCTTAATGGTCCCTCCAAGTGAGAAAAATGAGAAAAAATCACCCCTCACACAAACCATTTCATAATATATATCAAAGCATTTGTGGTCAGATTATGTATCATCTATTTTGGGGGGTTTATATCATGGCACAAATTTGGCCCGGCGCTGCTACCGGATTAAAGTGCGGCTGTAAGGTGCCATGCGAGGAATAATCTGGGAGTACAGCGTTGCCACGTTTTTAACCCCACGTTGGTTGCCTCTCTCTCTCTCATGGCATTGCCGCCACGAGGATTTGAATGTATTTTTCTTACTTATGTCAGCTTATTTTAACATACATTCCTCCATGATATAATCTAAATATAATTGTGAAACTACTTACATATCCCAAAACGAAAGGGAAACTCAATAATAAGTATAGCTTTTTTTTGACATGTTTCTTTATATGCTTATAAATATCTTATCCATTGTAAGTTAACTGCTCTTTCATACGTTATAATGCTAAGATTAAATGTGTATGCATATTTGCTGATCATATTTGCCATGGTTTTACTTATATTAGAACATTTCTACATCGCGGGCTAGGAGACACCTGGCAATGCTGTACAAGGGGATCCCCTATGCTGACCCCCCCCACAACCGCACGTTTAGCCGAGCCAGACTATAAGAATCTGTGGGCCCAGGTTCATTCTGGCCAAGGCAGTCTGTTTGCAGCCCATTTAGCTGTTCATTCTTCTTTTTGGGTTGGTTGATAAATGTGTACCTGGGGAAACTTTGGAGAGGTAAACTGTGGTTAAGTAAACTGCTGTGCTGCATTCCACATCCATACCTCTGATGCACATGAGTGTTGGGAGGAAAATACTTTTTCTCATACCTTTTTCTACCCCTGTGCTCACATACCTTTTCATAACTCTTCATAGTTCCTATTACTTGTCTAATCTTCTCTGTTCTCTTCCTTTCCCCGTACCTACATAGAGCTGTCCTTAAGTATTTAAATTCACTTACTTCTTCCATCTTCTCTTCCCCTGCCAAAAGTTGTGCTGTCCTATTCTGTATGGCTTTGCCTTTTAAATACCTAGACCTTAACCTTGCCTACATTTACATTGAGCTTTTGTATTTTACACACCCTGTCAAATTTATCTTTAGTTCTCTACAGCATACTTTCATTTTCTGCCAACAAAGCTATATCATCTGCAAATAGGCCTGCCACAAGGTCTTCATATCTAATTTGTACTTAAAACTTTTACTCTGGCATTCAATTATCTCATGATTATTCATTTATTTATTGAAAGAAAATGTAACATCACACTCCTGTTTCACACCATCAGCAAATCTCTCATTCAGGCACTTGCATCCTGATACAAAATCTTGGTCCCTTCCCATTCCCAGCACATCCCATAAAATCTTTTTTGTCGACTCAAAGTTGTAAGATTCATGCTCCTATCAATATTAGCCCTTGGTATTCTTAATGGTCCCTCATTGCATTAGGTAATACAAAATATTGTTTTGGTTATAGATCTTTCAAAACATTCCACCAGTATAAAGTACCACTGCACAGTGATAAATTGAATGTTCACGATAAATAATGGAAGGTGGTGAAATGGATAAATGCCTGTTACAAATTTTGTTTTGAGAATGTAATACTTAAGCTAGGCTCTCCGACAGGTGGGACTGAACAAAGATGGTCCAAGAATTAGAGGGAGAGAAGCTGGCGGCACCATTCATCAATGTCCCTTCTGTTCATATTCCACTGTTAGGAAGCATGGCATGACCAAACATATCCGTAGACACACGGGGGAAAAGCCGTTCACCTGCCCACACTGTCCTTACCGATCCTCCACTAAATATGCCATGAGCAACCACATACGGATACACACTGGGGAGAAACCGTACTGCTGCTCCTACTGTCCGTACCGAGGGGCTCAACGCGCGGCCCTCATCAATCACTTGCTGACACACAAGTCTTGAACCTTTGTGGACACCACTCATTGCACACCGGTGTGATATTTATATTAGCAGTACTTGAGTGCTGTTCCAATGAACTGTTCAGTTCTTTTACTTCATAGACACAGAAAGTATTTATGGACTATTGAATTCTTTTATTTTATGGGTACAAGAAGTATAACTCGAGAAATTGGAGTAGGTTTGTTACTAAGGAAAGATATTTTACTTAAGGTTACACATGAACAACAATGGGGATAGAACATCAGTTGAAATTTTGTTTAAACAGTCAGTCTTGTTCAATAATAAGCATCTTGAAATAGTTTATATATATTAAAGATATAATTTAAGTTTCTGTTGTTTTGAAGAAAAAGAAAATATATATTTTTCAGTGTTAGCTGTTACAATTTTATAGTATATTACATTTTCAAATATATATATATATATATATATATATATATATATATATATATATATATATATATATATATATATATATATATATATATATATATATATATATATATATATATATATATATATTTGGAGGTGATTGGATATAAATATGTTTGATGCTTGTCAGGCAGTATGAGAACCTCTCATTGGTGACAATGACTTGAGTGACGTGGTTATGGCACTCTGACTCTTGTTCTAAGTATTGCCCTCATTAAGTTATCTTGTGACATGTTGGCTGTGGGCCAGAGTGCATCCTAAGTGTTTGCTGCATGGTTCTGATGGTAATATAGTTGCTAAATGAGCTGAATGGGCTGTATTAATACCTGAACCTCTTACCAAATGCATTTTGCATATTATATTTAAAAACATATTATCAGAGCTTTACTGTTTATTTTCTTGTTTCATAGTTCTGTTTGCTCAACCTTCAGAAGCAACATTTTATCTATCATCCGAAGTGTTCATAAATCAAACAATGGCATATTGCATCTACTGCTGAGCTTGGTCATCTGATATGAATTTGAAATTAGATTGTATGCATGACATGTATCAGTGACTCAGTCAGTTGAGGTTACTCCTGCAGGTGACTGCTTTGGGAGTTAATAAATGAGACAGCATACTTACAGCTGACAAAACGAGCAGCTGGAAAATGTTCCAGCTGAATGCAAATTGTTGGATACCTGTGCTATCAAATCACAGCTCCACTTTCACATTAAACAAGGGATTTATTGCCTCAGTGTTCACAATAATATCACTGACGATGCCTCACCAAATACTTTTCACTCCCATTCTAAGCAGGTATAAAGTAATGCTTAATTGTTAGTGACAAACTGCATCTTGGGACTGAGGTAGAACCATGGACTGGTGTTTCCGGTTTGTGTAAATTGTTTTAAGAACATGTACCTACTCCACTGTTTGTTTGGGATCAATGTCCTCACTCTTGCCAAATAATAATGAGTGGGGCATATGCTGGAGACTACTGATGACTTTCAAGCCACAGTGTAAAGAATCATTGCCATCGTAACATGCAGTGTTCTGGGCCATGGCCAGGGTCCAGGTGTTTGGAAATCTACTGATTTAGCTGTGTAGTTCAGTCTGTCTAGCAACACCTTTGAAATTTTAGTTTTAAAGATGTCTTTAGCACAGCACATAGCAGTGATAGACCTCTCAGTCATTAGATGGACCTGCCTGGCCATTGGTGGTGCAAATTTACACATTATGTTGTGTTTTATGTTTATGGATTTATTTATACCTTTGCAAAAGAAATACAAACCTTATTCAACTTGTATGCTTCTTTTAATGGACATTTTAGTTGGCTGCCAACTGATGCTTTTGCAGAATCATTGGGTATAACTAATTAGCGTGTCAAAGCAATTGTCCATTAAGACCTGCGTTAAGCCTTTCTCCCAAGTTGTTTAAGAATGTTGAATCTAGTTCTGTGGCCATGTGGCAGCCTTCATGGAAGTCAACCTCACTCATTGAGTTATATCTGTGAGAGATCTTGAAGATGTTTAAAAAGCTCATAACTCAGAGCAAATTTACATGATTCTGCCGATAGTTTTTCTGAATGTGAAAGTGGCTTGTATGTTGCTCTAGAAAATTTATGAGGATGGAGCTTGTGGGTCAGTTAATGAAGTGTTTCTGCTTCTTTTAGTTAGTTATCTATGTGGGAAGTCACTGAGATGGATAGCAGTGTTCAGAAGCTAACAAAAATCTTATGTAAAGTAAGTCTGGTAATTCATTTCAAGCATTATTTCAGGTATTGAGTTTAGAAGGTTGGTCGGTCAAATTGGTGATGAAAGAAAATCTTGGGTGGTGGTGCAACCAGTTGTAAGGCAAGTCTGAAGGAAAAAAATGGTTAAATGTTGATTGTTCATTCATTGATCATGGGAAGAACATACAATTATTGTTTAGCTTGCTGGATAAACTAAAGTATCCTTAGCCACCCTGTTTACCAGTAGTGAACCTGGATATGATTACATTCAACTAAAACAGGTGTGTGGGATCACTCAAAGTGATGAAATTATTATTATTATTTTTTTTTTAAGGGAAGGAGGGCACCTTAGTATTTTTCCAATTTGATAATTAGGGACATGGATGTAGGAAATATTTACTCTGTAGGTGTTTGAAGGGTAGAGTTCCAAGGTCTAGATAAATAGTTTGGCCTTAGGAGGATTGGTGGTGCTGAGGGGGACTAGTGGTGCTGATTGTTTCTTGATTACTAGACATTTTTATGTATTCTAGATCTGTTAATATTTTTATAACTGCTAAACAACACACAGAAACTTAGTTTGTTTGCACAGGCCACATTTAGGTTCACATATTCATCACTCTGCTGATTGTTGCTTTCCATCATCCATTATAGTTGACTGACTTTATTTTTTTGGTTTTCACAGTCTAGAACCTACATCTAGTGGAAGAAGGGGAGCCTTAGCTTGCCTACATAGGGTTAATTTAGAGGTTGCTACTGTGATTCATTCTTGGGGTTCATTTATACATTTAGGAGTTTGGAATTTTCAATTTCTTGTGGATTTTAAAATCACAGTGACTGTTACACTTGAGTGATGCCAATAACAAGGGCATTTCCAACAGGTGGACTTGAGCCCTGAGGCACCGATGCTTAGCAGGAGGCGAGTGGCTGGCAAGGTGCATCACTGCCCCTACTGTGCCTATTCCACGTTTAGGAAAGCTTGCATGACTAAGCACATTCGCACACATACTGGAGAGAAGCCGTTCACTTGCCCGCACTGCCCCTACCGTGCCACCACAAAGCACACTCTCATCAACCATGTCAGAGTCCACACGGGGGAAAAGCCGTACTCTTGCTCGCTTTGCTCCTACTGTGCATCTCAGAGGTCAACCTTAATGACGCACATGATGACACACAAAAAATGAATATGAAACTTCTTGTTTCTCAAAGTGGGTCTTACTCGAGTGTTTGTTTCAAGGTCTGGTGCCGTACCATTGCGCTAATTGTCAGAAGAAAACTTTTGTAGAGCCGGGTGTAGTGTAACGTACCAGCTCCATGGTGTAGCTGCTTGTTTTTTGTGTTGAAATACTCTCAGGCTGTGCATCAGCAGGCAAAAAAATTGTTGTATCAGTATATTATGAGGAATTTTGTTTCTCAGCATCATCTCAGTAGATCTTGATTGGGTTTTGAGTGTTGTATAGTGATGTGAGAGGTTTGTGTGTGAGTGAGTGTGCAAGAGTGACTGGGTGTGTAAAATGTAAAGCTGTATATAGTCATCACACATACTCCATAGATGGTTGTCTACTTCATCATCACCTTCATGAGATCATAATAAAATTTCAGATGACACACTGTTTTCTTTACTCAGCTTTGTGGTTCATGGGTATGAAAATATGATTTGAAGGTGCAGTTAAAGTGAGTGTGGATTTTGGTTTTGTGGAAAATGCTCTTTTGTTTTTTTGATTGGTTTATTTGTTAAGTTACTCATTTTTAATCTGCCAGATGCTGATAATCTAAATTTTGCAGACCAAAGGTCTCTGAAAGCCAATCTTAAAACATTCATGACTTTTCATTTTGGACATATGGCATGTTTCATAATTTTCTTTTTTATAAATTAAAGTCATTCACTGTAGATTTCTTAGTAATTTTAATTTAATTATGGTATTATGACCATAAAGTGACGGCAGTAATTAAGTTAGGCGTTCCCGGCAGGTGGAAGCCTACACTGATGGTTCGAGGAGTAGCGGAAGAGGAGCGGGCAGCAAGGTGAACCAGTGTCCCTACTGCAAACACACCACAGTTAGAAAAGATCATATGTCAAAGCACATTCGTACTCACACTGGGGAGAAACCCTTTGTCTGTACACACTGCCCCCACCGCTCAGCTACAAAATACGCCTTGAACAAGCACATAAGAGTTCACACGGGAGAGAAGCCTTACAACTGTTCTCTGTGCCCCTACCGGGCCTCCCAAAAGTCAGCTCTGATGTGTCATCTATTGAAACACAAAACTTAAAAGATCTTGGATTGATCACATAACATGTTTTGCATGGCATCTTTAAAAGATGCTGGAGATTTGAAAGTATTTATTCCCTTGCACACACTTTTTCATTTTGATTCAAGCATTTTATCAGGAATTAATGGTAAGATATATAGTTTCTCCAGTCATGGAGTTCTGCACATCGACTTGTAAACACCATGCTACTTGCCAGTCATGGCTCACACACACACACACACACACACACTTTAATACTTTATTATGTTTTGCATAAACAATACAATTTTTATAATAAAGTAAGCAATGGACAAACATCCCTTTTTCAAGCAAAAGCTTTTTGGACACACACACACACACACACACACACACACACACTGGCTCAACTGGTTAGAGCGCTGCTCTGCCAGGCTTCACAGCCTGACAGGTGGCGGTTTAAGACCCGCTCAGGCTGGATTCTTTCCGTTGACTAGGAATGCTTACTGTCTCCTCTTGTGCAAGGGGGATGGGGTGTGTGGTGTGTGAGGTCCTGGCAGTGCCCATAGATCGACTATAAAGAGCTTTTGCTCATGTCGGGAGGGTATATGCTGGCGATTGCGAGTCCATCTCGTGATAAGGGCGTGATGGTAAATCACACACACACACACACACACACACACACATACACACACACATTCCCCAAAGTTATATCAGGAAACATTTACAAAGTTCAAAGAGAATAGTTGAAGTTCTAATACTAGAAAGTCCCAGTTTTAGTAGCACTAAAGTTGTCATAATTAGCTTAGGAATATTGTTTAAAGCATTGAACTTGTGCCGTTTACTTTGAGTGCATATAACAGTCAGACTCAACTATGAAGTCCAGTTGGGTGGGGCCCACTAAGGGAGTTCCTTGGCCACAGTGCAGCCAAATCTAGCCTTTGGAGTAAGGACAGCCATCAGAGTAGCTGTCATTGTGCGTAGAGGTGATGGAGGAAGTGACAGGGCGTCCTAGATTGCTGACATCAGAAGACAACTGTGTCATGTAGAATTGATGCAATTCATTGCTATTATTAAAAGAAAGCAACACATCCATAGCACTATATAGCCTTACTTAATGTACACAGAAAAATAAATAAACAAATTTAAAATAGTAAATAGCTGACATATGAGAGACAGGGAGGTGTATTGGTGGTAGTGTGGCAGTGCTGTGGAGAGGCTTGGGCCCCACACAAACGGATGTCATATTTGTGTCTGACTATAGCACACTTAGGCCTCACCACAGTTGAATATCAAGTTCCATGCTCCCCTGCTTTGGTCTTTGATTTCTTGTACCAAGTTACAATATTAGACTTGGAGGGACAGAAGCAAACATGGACACAATGCTGAAGCAAGTTGCTGCTGCAAAGTTTCAGCTGAACAAAGAGTAGCTCACAAGCTCACTTTCGCTTTAGTATTGCTGTTAGGTGGGTCCATTGTAATATATTTTAGAATAAATTCCATAAGTAATTTTTATCAATCTTGCTATTTTATAACAATTAGAGGCACATAGTTTTGTATGAATGTACAATAAATCTTCTGGTGTATGGTCACATACATTACAGATGTCAGGCTAAGAATCCACTATTGTTTAATCTTAGTGCATAACGGCATGGACTATACGGATGATTGTAATATTTTTGAGAGCTCTAGAATCCACCCATTATTTTCAATAATTTAAAGTTAGTGAAAAGGAACGTTTTCCTGCATGTCTGAGGCGACATAATCAACATTTCCTCATGCACATCCCTGTTTCTATGAGTAGCTCATCATTCACGTGTCACCAAAGGAGTTTGTCATTTCTCATCATGGGGACATTTCATTAACATTCCTGCCTGACCAGTGACCTTCAGTGAAGTTTGATTTACTGTTATAAATTTTTACCACATGTTAAGGTTCATTGTTCATGGAGAGTATAAAGGTTTTAACATTTATTATAATACCAGTGATTAAGAAGGCATTCCCTACAGGTAGAGTTGGAGGAAGGTGGTGCCAGATTTAGTCCGGGAGCAGCCAGCAGCAGGGTGCATCAGTGTAATTTTTGTACCTATTCTACTGCTAGGAAAGACCATTTGCAGGTCCATATACGTACTCACACAGGTGAAAAGCCTTTCAGCTGTGCTCACTGTGACTATCGCGCCTCCACAAAGAGGGCCGTCAAGGAACACATGAGGGTACACACCGGGGAGAAGCCTTTTGCTTGCCAGTTTTGCCCCTATCGAGCCTCTTATTCATTTGCTCTGCGCTACCACCTGCAAAAGCACAAGAATCATGTGTAATTCAGCTGTAGGCTTAGAAGACAATTTCCATGAAGTATTTTTTTAATTGTTTCTATTTTCCTAAGACAAATTTTATACTTGCCTTCCACCAGCGACAAAGAGTTAAGGGATACCGATTAGAGAAAGGTCCACAACAGTGGTTTAGGCATTCTGATCTGTGTGGAGGTTATAGTTAAGAGATTCCTTGCTCAGTTAGTAATATGACCACCTATTTTTTATGATCATTAATCAGATTACTAATAGTCATCACCTAGATTATAGTACAGTTGCAAGATTTTGTAAAGAAAAATAAATGAAACTGCACAGAAAATCTTTTTCTGGCCTTGTGTTACACATCTTGTTCACAAAAGACTACCTACTTTCACTGTTACTTAAATCTGGGCAGGTATTTAGTGTGAGATTTTAGATGCAAAGTGACTGTGATGATTAAAAAAATATATATGGCTGGGGTAGCAATAGTACTTTTTCTTTGAAGTTGTTGATAGCATGAACAACTGAATAATTGAAGGGACAGGAACCCCAAAAACAGAAATAAAATTATTCAAGTTCAATTTTTCTTCATTAAATGTACTTTACAAATAAATATTATAATACATGAGACAATGTTGCAATGTTATGCTCAGTCAAGAAAATATATTTAGAAGTAAAATTCATAATTTGATTTGGGACAAAAAACTTGACCTCACCTTTAAAAATGATAACAACAGTTTTGTGGAGCAATACTGAGGAAACAATAATACTCTGTGCATCATCTTAACCCCTGGAGACTTGCACATCATTGCTGCAGCACAGGAAAACCTTCTTTCCAATATGAGCCAGAGTTTGGGGTTCTGATGAGAATATTAGTCATCATATGTTTAGAAAAGGTAAATCATCAGTGAACCAATATCACCAAGAACATTCTATATCACTGACTGATCTTTAAATTATTCTGTTGTGAACTTATACCACAACATTCAACGCACAGAACAGTATTATTTACTTAACCGACTCCATAAAAGGAAAGAAAGATACAAACGAGTGATTGTTTTTTCATAAAATTTTAGGTGTGCTAACTTAAGTTTTGATCATTGCAAAGAATAATTAATGAAGTGAAGGGTAAATTTGGGATTTTTTCCCTGTAGACTGTAGAATGTAATGGAAAATGAAAGGTTTTGTGTGGGGGGAGGATTGGCTTAACTGCATGGACTTGGGTGGTGTGGGGTGGGGCGTCCGTCTTTACCATGAATGCTGGAGTGAGGCAGGGCTGTGTCCTTGCTTCATCACTTTTCAACACTTGTGTGGACTGAGTATTAGGCAGAGATGTGGATCAAAGCCATTATGGAACATCAATTGGATTTACCAGGGTCACTGACCTTGTTTTTGCCAATGATGCATTAATCCTTGCAGTCACAGGAGATTTTGGTAATTTCTCTCAAGGCACTACATGAAGAGATGAAACCCCTAGGACTTAAGTCTCCTGGGCCAAGACCAAGGTGCAGGTGTTTAGAGGCTTGCTGGATGAGACAATACAGTTTGTTCATGCTTGTGGTGATGACATTGCAGTCTTGAGAGAATTTCACATACTTTGGTAGTGCAATTCAGAACAGCAGGTCATGTTAAGAAGTTTTACAGGAGACTAACTTGTCCTACAGTGTTATGGACTCACTCAGCACGTGTATATGGTTTTGTCAAGTTGCTTGTGCTCCCTGTGACAGATAGGAACTCAAATATTAATAGTGACTTGGTAGAGAAAAATAAGACGCTTTTGGTACTTCAGCGTGTCTTTGCAGAATCATTAGGTATCACTGGAAAAACTTGTGTCAAATTGATGATTATTCCTTGAAACTGAGTCAATATTAATTACCTGCATAGTCTGTGAACGGCAACTCTGAGTATTCAGGCATGTGGTGCACTACCAAGAGGTCGACTGGATGTTTCTGTAAGAGACATTCCAAGAAATGGAGGCCAAAGGGATGCCCACAAACCTTGTGGCTTAAGCAAGTTGATGGTCATGAGGTACCCAGGATGGGAAGGGGGCTCGTAATGGAGACTTCCTCACTCAAAGGGATCCCCAGGGTTGGTATCGTAAGATGGGTGAGGGGACTTCCCTCCCCCTTCCCTGGCATGTGTCTATTGACTGATTAATTGAGTCCCAGTAATAAAACTGCTCCCACTTTTGTTTTCCACAAGCTGATGCAAAATAAAAATAAACATTCTGGTTATTCACATGAAAACATACGCTGCTTGGTAACTTGATGTTCATATATTTTCTAGCAAGTGTTTCTGGGTATGTCAAGGGAAGGAAAAAATATGATATTGAAATGAAAGAGTGATTTCTATTGTCGATTATGAGGTACTTGAAAAGTAAAAGTATGTCATGGCAACAATACTACTTTTGCTGCTGCTGCTACCAGATAGAATTTCAAGGGTTTCAGAGCCCAGCGCATACTGGCCACTTCTCTCTCATAACTTTGTTTTACACCCTCCCCCTTGCCATCAGTAACTTACTCAAATTTCCCCAATTGCTTTGGGGAACTGAACTTTTATTTTTTACCTTTGCCAATAACTTAAGATTAGTTAACAGATTCATGCATTCTGTGCATTTAAATTTAATCTAATCTTCAGTGCATGCATTCTATAATAAGAAAATAGATATTTGGTAAGCTTAAGTTTGTAGATTTGAATTTGAAAGATGCCAATAATTAAGTTAGGCATTCCCTGCAGGTGGAACAAAACAGTGAGAAGAGTAGCGGGAGAGGAGCGGTCAGCAAGGTGCACCAGTGTCCATACTGCAAATATTCCACTGATAGAAAAGACCACGTCATTAAGCACATTCGCACTCATACTGGAGAGAAACCCTTTACCTGCCATTACTGTACCTATAGTGCCACCACTAAGGACAAACTGATATCCCATTTCCGCACCCACACCGGGGAAAAACCCTTTTCCTGCCCCCACTGTAATTACAGTGCCACCAAGAAAGATAAGCTGAGGCAGCACATTCGCACCCACACTGGAGAAAAGCCATTTAACTGCTCTCTTTGCCCTTTTCGCTGTTCAACCAAAAATACCTTAAACAATCATCTCCGAATCCATGCTGCTGAAAATCGGTAGACCACCAGTCCTGACCACAGACTTATTCCTGCCAGCACAGGGAGTTACAGGGAGTTTTGTATCTTGACTAGAGACATCCAGGCTTAGGTAATGATGTAGCTTTACTTGAGAATTTTATAAGAAATGTAAATTAAAGCTTTAAAGTTTTTAAAAACATGTCCAACATTTTTTAGTATAAAATTTTCACTCATGTAGATTTTTACCTTCAAAGACTAACTTTTATAAATGCTCAGAATCACTTAGGTGTTAATGTGAGTTTTGTACCTTACTGATTGATATACTGTGGCTACTGGACCTGAGACAAGTGACTGCTAAGTATTACCAAGTTTTGACAGTGTTGTGACAAATGTAGATGAACTGGATGGCAGGTTGGAATTTGTATGATCCTTATTTATTTAATGATTTGTGTTGCATGCAGATGTGCAACCCTCTCAGTTGCATGTTTAATTATAGTGGGTAGTCTTCTTTAAATGGTGTTTATGAAATACATTAATAAGTTATTAGTGTAGAAGTTGACTGATGACAGTAATTAAGGGAGGCATTCCCAACAGGTGGGACTGAAGAGTGATGGCTGGAGGCATGGCAAGGAAGGAGCTGTCAAGAAGTTGCATCAGTGCCCTTACTGCAAATATTCCACAGATAGGAAAGATCACATGACTAAGCACATAAGAACACACACTGGGGAGAAACCGTACAAATGTACCTATTGCTCTCACAGCTTCACCACCAAAGACAGGCTCCTCAATCATGTTAGAATTCACACTGGCGAGAAGCCCTTCACTTGTCCCTTCTGCACATATTGTGCCACAAAGAAGGACAAGCTCATTCAACACATTCGCACCCACACCGGCGAGAAGCCCTTTGCATGCCCTCACTGCCAGTTCCGCTCATCAACCAAACACACTCTTAACAATCACATTCGGATCCACACCGGGGAGAAGCCTTACTCCTGTCCCAGCTGCCCGTACCGGGCCTCACAGAGATCGGCTTTTAAGTGTCATCTCTTGAAGAAACATAAAGAACTTTGCTAGTGTTCAAAGCTCTAGTCAGTAACTTAACAAATTCATTAATTTATACAATCACTCAGACAGTTGTGATCCAACTGTGGTCACCCCTTTAACAAATTCATTAATTTATATAATCACTCAGACAATTGTGACCCAATGGTCACCCCTTTTTCCATATTTGATAAATCACATTCCACATATATTGATTTCTTAATTAAAGGTGCTTTTATGCTTTATTGGGAAAAGTATATAGCAGTGCATTCTAGGTATTGTTTTGATGAGAAAAACTTTCTATATATGACCAGAAGAGTAATGGATTATATCCTGCGACTGTTTCTTTAGACTCCTGTGATTAGCACACGTATTCACTTGTTAAGACTGAGCTAACATCTTACAGTTAGAGGATCTTTTTAACAGTTTTATATTCAAGCAGAGTTATTGGTTGAATCACTCAGTTGTGGAATATTTGAAGTACCGCCAAGTGATGCGAGCGGAACCCAGGACGCCAGGGAGACGCACAGCAGCTAGGCTTAGGCTTAGTGGTAGTGTAATGGTAGCAAACCAACCTGTGGCGTCGGGTTGGTGTTAGTGATGTCAAAATCTGCTAACAGTAGTGTGTGTGTGTGTGTGTGTGTGTGTGTGTGTGTGTGTACTCAGTCTCCTATTTTCTTTCTTTCTTAGAAAGTTGTTCTTAAAGAAGTTATGTAGATTCCAGATAGATTCTGTCAGAATCATCAACTTTAATTTGATACAAAAGCTCCATGTGTTGCTCCCACATCACCTGAATATTTACTTTTGCATCAAAATCTCCAGAACTGTCATACCTACTTCACATGATATAAGGAGCTATGCTCTTTGCTGGCTAGTATCCACTCAATGATATTGTTCATTTTAAGATGTCATGAACAATTTCTATTATATAAATTTTTACCTTCATTTTATTCATAATAAATTATTACAATATATCATTCCCTTTACATCATCAGTACTTTTGTATCCTTAAAATAATTTAGGATAAGCAACAGTTCTTGATAAAATTAATATCTATGACTTTCTATATTGTCTTCATATCTACAGACATTTTTTATTTATCTTCACTCAATTTTCAAGTGTGTGTGTGTGTGTGTGTGTGTGTGTGTGTGTGTATAACTGTGCATGAAGAATAATTTAAATGATTGTATAGATAAACTATTTCCACATTTATTTCCATGTAGTGTGTGTAGCTGATCATGTTCAACTAGAATCTAAGCATGTAGTGTAGCTGGCCTGCCCCTCCCAAGGGGCAAAACACATGTAGCTGAATTGCATTAAGAACAGTAAGTAGAACAAGCAGATTTTTAAGTAATTGTAATATCAAATCTAGAGGTTCACTGATGATTATCTCATGTAACCCAGAGAAAACAAGCAATTTAGAAAGCTTTGGGAACATTTACTAAATTAATATAGTACAAAATGTAAGATATTCAGTATTCTTAAGCCAATCAAACCAGTTGAGTGAGACTTGGATGCAGTGACTCACCATGATGATTCAGCAAGCTGTTCATCTTGGTGAGGTTCACTTCACATTCACTGGACACCATGCCCAGGAGGTAGCCATGGGGGTTCATACCAACCCAGACACTGGAGACGCTCTCCAGGGCTAGTCAAGGTCACACTGTGTAGGGAAAATGTTTGGTGAAGAGTGATTGGTGAGAAAGTGGTGGGTTTTATATTGTGAGCAAAGTAGACGGCTGCCTCGCTTCTGTCACCAGATAAACTCTGGAGGAGTTTCTTAGAGCTAGATGGCATTAAGCTGGAATTTTCACACAGAAAGTGGACATTGTTAATTCTCTGAAGGTTAATGAAGGCAGTTACTGTGACTGATTCCTGTTGGTTCTAAGGGGGATAGCAGTGAGCAGTTAATGTGATTGATTCCTCAACACATGGTTGTAGAAGCCACCCTGTCTGTGCCTTCCAAGTGCCATGATCATTCTGTCAGCAGCACACACACACACACACACACACACACACACACACACACACACACAAAGATCGGTACTACGAGCTCTGTGCTCTTCTGTAGGGGAACAGCTGGCTGTCTCGAGAGAGACCCGCAGCAGACCAAGAGGTGAATTACACACACACACACACACACACACACACACACACACACACACACATTAGCATAAGCTAAGCTTCCTAGAACTATAACTTGTTAAACACACACACAACAGCATAAGCAATGACTTAAGCTTCTATAAATCATAACTACTTCAACACAAACACACACTATAATGGCATTTGTATCAGACTGTTAAAAGTGCTATAAATAACTTTGGTAAATGTTGAAATGGCATACAGATCTACTTTATAAAGAAGAATTACATCCCACCTTGGCTGCTGCGTCAGCATTCCGTCTCGGCTGTGTGGGCCAAAGCTCTGCTCACTCGTGGGCTGACACTACCTGGAAACTTACTGCATGTAGAAATGTTTTGATAAATGATTGTAATACAGTAGTATTTTAAAATAGTTTTCTATGGTCAGTATGAATACAACTTCATAGTATATGTGTCAAACCATTAACTTTAAGGCCTTAGCGTGTAATGACTCATGTGTTTCTGGAAGACTCACTCTTGCTCTTCTCTGACTCAGCTTTAGGAGCTGTAAAATATTAGTGATGACAGATGTTTTGAAACAATTTTTTAAGTGTTTGTAAAATGTTTACATTGTTTCAGTACAAGACAAGTCACAAAGTTCAAAAGATGTTACTTCTCAGAAAGCCATGGAGCTATTTATTTTGTGAAACCCTTCCAGTTCGGTGAATTACTCAGATCAGCCGTTCTTCTAGTCATGACAGCATGTTCTTCATTCTTGATATCTATCTGTTTTGTTTCTAAGTTGATAAAGCAACCTTTGACTGACCCTTGTAACTAAGCTAGGAAATTCCCAACAGGTGGGACTGATCAGTGGTGACACGCGGAAAAGCAGGAGAGGAGCGGTCGGCAAGCTGCATCAGTGCCCCTTCTGTAAATATTCCGCAGTCAGGAAAGACCACATTACTAAGCACATTCGTACTCATACTGGAGAGAAACCATTCAGCTGCCCTTTTTGTACATACGGTGCTGCCTCTAAGGATAACCTCAAACTACACATTCGAACACACACCGGTGAAAAGCCTTTCAATTGCCCTTACTGCCCCTTCCGCGCTGCCAGGAAAGACAGTTTGCAGATCCACATTCGCATCCACACGGGCGAGAAGCCGTACACTTGTTCAAAATGCCCCTACCGTTCCTCTCAGAAGAATGCTTTGGTGTGTCATATGCTGAAACACGGGCCCTAATGCACCCAAAGAGTAAAGACAAGAATAACAATTCAGAAGCATGAGTTAGGTATTGTTTCTCCTGCACTTTCATTGATGGCCAAATTAAGACTTAAGCTGTTAGTGGACTATAAAGATAATATGAATAGCAACCTGAAGTAGTCACTTCACTTTTTGTTTATTGCACAAAGTATTATGTGCCAAGCATTTATTTTGTTGAAGTTATTGTGCTTTAAATTATTAATTAATCCCTTCAATTAACAAGAACCATCCTACATCCAAATTAGGTGTTTCTTGTTAATGCAATAACATTAAGAGCTGCCCTTGACGTGTCGGTGTAGTATAATGTTGCGCACTCGTAGGATTGGCATAGCCTTGCTCTACTGCAAATACATTAAGGCCTATTTTGTAGGTATAGTATTAGCATATTTTTGTATTGAAGTAAAATGTAGTGACTGCTTCTGTGTGTAGTAATAATACATTGGTAGTAAAATTTGTTGTTTTATGAAGCCCTTAAAGCTATTAATTAGTGTAGAGTAATTTGTATAGCATTCTTAAGCAAATATATGACAAGTGCAGAGTTGGTATAACTTTTCTTTCAGCCCCAAATCATGTGCAGCACTTAACAACAGGTTCCCCAAATACAAACTGAGTACTCAACTTAATAATAACATGTTGGTGCCAGACAAAGCAATCCTTAGAGATGAAAAGCTTGATAAAGGGTGTGGGATGCAAGGCTCCAGCAAGGGTTGCTGGGTAACTTGGTAGGTGGCAGGCTCTGATGAAAAAAAGGAAGTTAATCATGGGGGGAGGGAAAAAAAAATAAAAGCTAATCTGAAATTCATATTTAAGTATTAACCTCTTTGAGTACTGTTTGATAATTATTGTTATGGCAATGAGATTTCCACAAATAAGTAATGTTATCAAATGTATTCTTTATTAATATCTTAAAAATGATATGATTTTTAAAACTTTTGACATTCATTTAATTTATTTTTTTAGATAATGGCACCAACTTTTGGCAAGTAAAGACAAAAAGGTAAAGCACTGAGGTGGGATATATGATTTAAGTATTGGGTGGGTTTGCATCTGGTGATGTGTTATATTTAATTGCTAGTAATGTCAAAGTGAAGCCTGATTCTCGTGTCCTTCAGCTTGGCAGTGCCTGTTTATGATAAGGTAAAGGAGTGTGTGAGCAGTATGTTGAACATGAATGAGCTGTGCCTCCCCTACAGGTGGGGCGGGCCAATGACCCCCTGAGGCGTGTGTTGGGAGGCGCCGGGAAGGTTCACGTCACTTCCAAGAAGAAGCATCAGTGCCCTTGCTGCTTCTACACCACAAACAGTCACTCACACTTGCAGGAACATTACAGAACTCACACGGGGGAAAAACCGTTCAGCTGTTCTAGTTGTTCCTACCAGTCCACCACCAGGCGAGACCTGAGAAAGCATTTCCGTGTTCACACTGGAGAGAAGCCGTTTTCCTGCTCTGTCTGTTTGTACCGCTCAGCTAACAGCAGTGACCTCAAGAAGCACGTGCGGACCCATGACAGGCTCTTCGTTGTGTCTCCTCTCTCACCAGACGGAAAAGATGTGGACTAGATCAGCAAAGGAGGACTGTAGTGATGCACCTCAGAGTGAACCTTCATGACCTGACACCAAGCTGATTCATTTTACATTTTGTCTCATGGCAAATTTTAACTTCCATCCATTCATCTTGATGAAATTGTTTGATTAAAAAATTAGGACTGGAAACAGTTTCCTGGGAAAATATCTTAAAATTATTAGTATTCCCAAGATAATTTTATTAATTTCTCTTGTGTTTTGGTCAGTTTCCACTTCATGTTTTCATTCCTTTTTCTGTAATGTTTTACTGAAAATTTAAGGTTTGGAAGTAGTTTCCTGAAGTTCCTTATTAACATGGCTAATTCATGGCACTGCACATACAAATGAGCATCAGCTCAAAACTGCCCCCAGACAGGGCCATGTTTGATAATTTACTCTGTTATTTTCAGCCACATTTATAAGTGATTAACTCCATAATATTAATTGTGGAAGTAACTTGCCTATGCTGTTCAATTCATCAACTTTAGTTTCACACTGCAATAGTCAATAACAATGAGCCTTTTAATCAGGAGCTGCACTGCAATTAATTTCTTCTTGAAAATTTTGTAAACTCACACAGGTCATTTAGACGGATTTAGGTTCCTGCGTATGTACAAAGTGGAAGGGAATTTTCAAATACAAATATGCTGTTCATGCACCCCAGCGGACCAGTCCACCTCTGCCTCTTTGCAGCAGTTTTGTGATACTATTCAGGAAGAGAGTTCAAGGGAGAATATACAGCTGTCACTGCTGACATGTTGAGGGCTTAGTTAAAATGCTGCCTTCAGGAAGTTGCCAAATCTGGAATATTCAAAGAACTTTCATCTTAACTCTTCATAAATATATTTGAAAAGGGTGAAAATTTAGTGATCAATATATGCAACTCTGAAGCAAGTGCTGCAAGCATCGAGAATTACAGTAATATATTTGTAAGAGAATGTTTTAACCCTTTCATTGTTAAACGCTCGCAGCGAGCGGCAGCACATTTGCTGGTGGTGCTAAACGCTCGCTGCGAGCTCCAGCCGCACTCAAATCTCCCGCGTATGAGTGTGTTCCAACACTATTTTTCACAACGCAGGATTGCCAATTGAGTGGGTTCTTCACTAAATTTGATGGAGAATCATATCAGCCCAGCGCGGCAAATCTACGGACAAGTAACTGGTGGATGTTCTTGTCCGATATAGCGGCATTTTTGCATAGTTTCACCTATCACCTGACTGATTCTTTGACCAAATAGCTGTAAATTTTGCAGTTGGCAATACTACCTTGCCAGCACCTCATGGAGAGATGTCTGCAATTGCCTCAATGTGACTGACCGCCGAACACGCACTGATGTAAGTGTTCACAGGCAACACCCCCTGAGTGTGCATGTACGTACGAGGCATACATAACCAAATCCTATAGATCTTGGCCTCCTCTTTCCAATGGTGTTTTTGGTTTTTAGCCTGGGGGGATAGTCGCTTCCTCACCATGCACAATGAAAGGGTTAAAAGAGTTCTTATTCCTATTAACTGTACTTTTATTTTCATAATAAAATTACATAATATAAAAGTTTTTCAAAAATATTTTCCCTCTACCCAATGTTTATCATCTGAGAATTTATTTTGGAAAGCTTCAATAATCAAATTACTTGTGCCATTTTTTATGAAGACTTTTTACTATGAAATTTAAAAAGAAAGAACAAAATATAGGTGTATCCATATCTATTTTATCTATGTATATACATTTATCTATGTGTGTGTGTGTGTGTGTGTGTGTGTGTGTTGTGATATGCAGGAAGTAAACTAAACTCATGGGGTTAGATCTCAGTGCCTTGATCAGTTAGTGGGTTTAATTTAATTTAAGGTTTCAGACAGCACAATATCCCCATCCAGCCCATCCCACAGTTCATGGCATCTATAAGGAAAACTATTTAGTGTTTGCTCTCCCATCCTATACAAACATATCCCATCAATTCTGTTTACTCCCGTCTTTGCCTAACACCGCAATTACATTACCTCTCTTCTTTCTCTCAAGGATGGCAGCCTAAACTTTTCTCGTCTTCCTTTGCACGACTGATTTGTCCAACTGGGGACCATCTTGGGTGCTGCTCTTTATGTTCTCTTGATCTCATTTTTATCTTGGATGTGAGAACCATACTGCTGCTGCACATTCCAAATGGGGATACATTATATGAGACCATAATATGGCACAGCCTTATATGCAAGGGGTTATTAATGGTTGTCAGTCCTAAAAATGTTCCCACCTAAAATGAATGCTATGCAGCTTACCCAGCTGTTCATCCTCCCTTTCGGGCAGGTCAATATATGGGTACCTGGGGAAACCCGGGGAGGGTAAACTGTAGTAACCCAGGTGTCACACCTGCCCTATGACCCGGAGTAGTGGGTTCTTACCCACCACAAGCTCAAGGGCCAGTGATAAGAGATGAGCACCGGGGCTGTGCGCAGCTATAGTGTATGTTCCAACTTTCCCAAAGTATGTATAGCAATGCTGCCTGAAATGCCTGATCATGCTATGTGAATCATCTACTAAGCAAGGGGGTTGTTACAATATATTTAAACATTTGGATCTGAGGGTTGAACCTTGAGGTATGTGATTAATGATCCAAGGAAAAGCAAACATTACATTCCCATCTTTTATACGTGACCAAATATTTGAATGAGTATGTAGATAAGGACTTTGTTGATTGGCTGTTGGCGGGCAGGTGTCTGAAGTCTGTCACTCAGGAAACTCGTGAAGGCTCAAGCCGTGATTATACAACTATATAACAAGATTTTCAAAATTTGATATGATAAAAAAAATATAATTATTGTGAGTTACAGTAAGAAAATAACATTCAATTTTATACCATTCTTTACAAATCCTTCCTTGTCTCCTCATCTATTGCATTATATAAAATTTTGTCTTCAAGAGAATTTTATGTACAAGAACAAATGTTTTATTTTAAAATTAATTCCATAATTGTTGCAGATACTGATAAATATATACTAAGTATAAAGTGGTATTACACATTAAATGTTATTTTCTGACATACTCAATATAATTTTTTTTTTACCCTGTTTAGTTTTGAAAACTGTGTTATAGTTATATAATCACTGCTTAATCCAATGATGTAAACATAATTTTTTATCCTTGTGCAACAAATGAGGCAAGTAAAGAAATTAATATTTTTTGAAACGATGTGAGTGTGTTGGCCAGAGATGTCAGACTCTCTGCTCGCAAACAGCCAATCAGTGGCGTCCTTACCTACCCAACCAGGAGCCAGGGATCCAGCTGGAGTGAATGGACTATAATTGTGTTTAGAAATGCCAACAGAACACAAAATAACAAGTAAATAAATGTTTACCCGGCTGATGTAGTGTCAAACTCAGGATTTATACTGCTTAAGATTAAACAATAACAAGTCTAATCTCAGTCTTGTTAGAGGAATTTGTAAATGAGTATCTTGAGCTAAGGTCCCAAAAGGCCATCCTTGGGCAAATAGGTACTGGAAGCCTCCCTAAATTTTGGTGTTCAATAACACCATGTCAAAGAAGGAAATAGCTTTTATTTTCAGCAACAAACTGATCTGTAACCCCTTTGTACTTCATTCTGCCCTCCATCTGTTGCAGAGGGAGCTTATTTGAATTATGCCTTAGCCCTCCAAAGTATAAGGACTTTCTGAGAAAGTCTGTGGTGTACTGCTAACCAGGCCAAGTCTAGCACTCAGGCAACTCATTTTTACAAACAGATCTAAAAATCTTGTCTCTTCTTTACCTAATTATTCTTTTAGAGATGTAACAAGTGCACATGAGGTTGAGGGGTAGGTGGTGCAGGGTGTCAGTGCTCAGTAATAAGGCGAGCGTCCTCAACAGGTGGAAATGGATACATGCCATCAGCTGTATAGCCGAGGGGAGACCACTCAGGAGGGAGAGACTTTCGTCCCCAAGAAGGCCCATCAGTGCATCTACTGCTCTTACTCATCGAACAGTCAATACTATCTCAAAGAACACTACCGAACGCACACGGGGGAGAAGAAGTTTGCATGTCCTCACTGTGCATACAAAAGCAACAAGAAGTTTAACCTCAAAATTCATCTTCGGATACATACGGGTGAAAAGCCGTTCTCCTGCCCTCACTGCTCCTACCAGTCCAACAACAGCAGCCACATGAACCGCCACATCCGCACACATATCAGCCGAGGAGCCTTGGGGGGAGTGGCTGAAGGGCACAACTCCTGATAACTGTTGTGCGGCCTGAAAGAAAACAAGGTGTCACTTACGAGGCACAAAAACAAGAGATGAAAGCATTGATGATTGCCTTGGAAGCAAATGATCTATCATTAATATAACTTTTGAAGACCATTATTAAAAATGTAAAGCAACTGCATTTCTAGTCCACCACTTGCCTTTATCCACTCATTTGTTAATGTTCATGTTAAGCCAAGATGTTTTAATAATTATCTAGTCTACAGTGCATGATACAATAAGTTATATTCAAATATGAAAATATGTCTTTAAGAATTGTGGATTTTTAAAACTGCTTTTGTTGGCTTGAAAAGATTGAATAGTGTAATATATTTGTGTTTAGTTTTTCTGACAATACTAACTTGTGAGCAAATATCCAGTTGAAGTTTACGATGGGTGTGTATCAAATAGAGAATAAATATGAAAGAATACATGCATGTTTCTAAACCATGAATATTGAATCATATTATTTATCTATAGGAGACATATGCACTCTAGTTCATTGGTGCTGACAACCACAGTGTTCAGAGCAACACCTCCATGAGGCCCTCAGCCCTGGACAGGCAAATCACAAGTCAGTAATATCTATTAGTTGAGGATCTTCAGCTCAGGTTTCATAGGAGCTGAGGGAACCATCTCAGTCACAGCTGCAGGCTACCAGAACACTGCTGGGCAAGGCACTCAGAAACTGTTGTTACTATTGTTGTCAGAACATTTAGTGAATGGTGCTGGAAGCGATGGATGTTTGATGAGAGGTTGTCCTCCCAGAATGGAAATGCTTTTTCATGTTAAAATTCAGTCTTTGTATCAATTTCTGTGCCAGGCCTGGATCTGATTGCTGCAGACAAGCACATGTGGCTGAGTAGACAGTTGTATTTCTCATGTTTGAACATTTGGTGGTTCTAAAGAAAATTGCTATGTAACTAGCCAAGGTGTTATACTTGTCACAAGAATTAAGATGAAGGGCTGACATGCACCTCTTCCTCTCCCATTCATTCAATGGCGGATTTTTTTTTAATTATTAAGATGCACATTTCCTGCAGGTGTTGCTGAATAATGCCAGTGAAATGGCAGGCCGTGGAGGACCTGTGGCTGTTCAGGATGACCTCCCCTTCAGCAGAAAGTTGTCAAGACTGTATCAGTGCCCCGATTGTAGTTACAGGACCGTAAACCGTTGTGACCTTGTAAAGCACTGTCGAACACACACGGGACAGAAGCCGTTTTCCTGCCCCCAGTGCTCGTATCAGACTGGCGATAAGTCAAACCTTAACCAGCACCTGCGCATCCATACTGGAGAGAAACCATTCGCATGTCCCCTGTGTCCTTACCGTGCCCTCCGCAGGAGAAATGTAAAGAACCACCTCCACACACACCACTGAGTCAGTTTGTGTGTACAGTAAGTTGAAGGATCACTTTTTTGAGCTGTGCCATTGGCATCTCCATTCATGTTGATTAAGTTGTGTAAATTACGGCACAAGGATGATCCCTTTTGTTGCATTATGTGTGTACAGCGAGTCTCTCTAAGGCATCTAATTTATTTACCAAACAGCAAATAACATGTGCTAGAAATCAAAAGATATTCAAGAAACTTGTGTGAGTGAGCATGATGCTAACATGAAAGACTAAACTGGTATAAGAAAAGGCTGCACTTGTTCTAGTGAATGAGAGAACTGACAGGAAAATATTAATAGACATTCATGTGAGTGGTGACCTGACTAGTGATCAAGTTTGAAAGTCTAAGAAATGTAAAACAACAACAAAAAGTGAGGTTCTTTGAATATCTCTGAGAAACAACTGTGTGGTATTACTGTAATAGTGAGTGCATTGGTGTGATCATGAGAAATTCAGTGAACAGGTCTGTGCATAGCAGTGTGCCTTCGTGGTGTAGTGGTTAGCGTGCCTACCTATGAATCTGTGGCCTAGGTTTGATCATCCCAGCCCAGATAGTTGGTGTGCAGCTCACCCAGGTGTTTATTCTTTCAAAAAGGCTGGTTAATAAATGGGTACCTGAGGAAACCTGTGGAAGGTAAACTGTGGTAACCTAGATGTTGCACTGATCCTGTGTCCTGGGGTGATGGGTTATTTCCCACCAGAGACTGAAGGGCCAGTGTGATGGAGATGAGCACTGAGGTCACGCACAGCTTAATGTAGGCCCCCATCTCTACCTTTACTTTAGTGACACAAAGGCCTTTTGAGACAAGTATCAAACTTCAAGCAACAAAGTTTCTTCCTTTCTCTGCTCTCTACTCAAACAGAATGCACAATGCCAAGGTGAATTAATGAATTTTAACACATCATGTAATGATAAACCAGATATTATGAGGTAGCTGGTGATGAGTGAGGGGCAATGAGCGCAGCTTGGACAAAGTTTGCATTTTTTTAGGAAAACCACAAACTGAGGGAGGTCTCTGTAGTTCCCTACATGCTGTGTAGAAGTCACCCATCAGAGGAAGGTCTGGGGTCTAGTAAAGTCTGCCAGAACAAAGTTTTATAAAATTTTTGTTCACATGACTAAAAATATATATAGTTAATTTGTGCTAATGATTACAATTGAGACACACAAGACAGCACAGGCAAACATGAAATATCATACTGAATTTTGAGTTGATACAATAAAGCTCAGAACTTCTTGTTTCCAACACTTCATAGATTACTATTTTAGCATTATTGATGTTGCTGATGTTGTAATCATCAGTGATGCAGATTTTCGTTGGTGTTCTACACTCAAGAAGTTGTACTTTTCTTACTACAGGTTGAGAATCCTTTATTCAAAATTCCAAAATTGGAAAACCTCCAAAATCCAATTTTTTTTTCAACCCCCTGACTGTGGATTTCCTACAAGAAGACATCACCAAGCTACAGGAATGGAACAAAAAGTGGCTGCTACAATTCAATGAAGAAAATGTGAAGTCCTGCACCTTGAGAAGGGATATCCAGCATATCACTACCACATGGGAAACACTCCACTATCCACCACAGAGGCAGAGAAAGACCTGGGAGTATATGTTACCAGGCTACCAGTGGCCAAATCCGTGCTAATCGCAGCAGACGGGTTAATGCTGACATGATGCACTTTTTTTTCCCACCACCTGATGGGTGGGGACACGGGCTATATGGACGCTGTCAGGGTCAAGTGGGTATATCCCTTTGAGGAGGGACCACAGACCCTTGCCGGTTGACGGCTCATGAAGGGAAGGGGAGGACGCCGATCGACACCATGGTCACTCACCCATGGTTTGTAGCTCAGGTGTTGGCTGGAAATGTTCCCAGTGCCACATGAGTGAACTGAAACATTACAGAACCTCAGACACAAAGCCAGTCTTGTGTTCTGACCAACTAAATGGGTTTGAAGGGTGATATGAAATAGATTAAGATGTTTAAGTCTCCATACGTGTTCTTATATGAGCTCTCCACAAGGTAACTCAGAACCTCTTCTGCTTAGACTGAGATATAATTTTATGCAACACACCTTATATTTCCTCAAGGATAAACAGCAATTTTTGGGTACTGCTGCATGCCTTGGGAGTAGATTAGTCTACTAGTGTGTGTGTAATTCACCATGGTCTGACCACGTGATACTCATGACCATCAATCAGTACCCTCCCTGACAGAGATTGGAGCTCAGAAGTGCTGGATCTCTGGGTGCGGCTGAATCCTCACATTTACACACACCCGGGAGGTGGGACACAACCCCCGACTGACACCTGGTGCCCAGTCACTGCTGGGTGGACCTGGGGCACTGATTAAAGGAGACTGCCCATCTATCCCTACTCTGCCTAGGAAGCTAACCTGGGACCTCTCGGTTGTGAGGCAAGCCTGCTAATCATTGCACAACAGAGCTCTGTGTGTGTGTGTGTGTGTGTGTGTGTGTGTGTGTGTGTGTGTTAGACTCAAAGGAAAACCTAGCTTTATAAATGATTATGTCCCTGAGAAAAATTTCCCTAAGTAAAATTTTATTGTGTAAATCTATTATAACATGGCTTGAATTCAATTGTGTGGCAAACAGGTTACCCGAACCTGCCTGTTTTTTGTGTGTGATAACAAGGGCCGAGCGACCTCGCAAAACTCCCCCAATCATCACTAAGCATGACAAGGTGGCGCTGTGAGTGTTATAATAAGTATATCATTTTGATACAGCGGTGGAGGGAAGTATGTGCAAAGAGAAGTATAATACAGGGCCGGATCCAGACCGATGCCATAGCATTGGTCAGTCTAAGATCAACGATGCAGGCATTGGTCAGATTTTGCCGCCAAAATGCCAAAATCCAATGTATTCTCTAGCTGGTCCGCAAATTATTCTGTTAAGCAGAAATTGGATGTTTTATAGCGATGAAAAATATATTAATGGTACAGGTAGCTCTCAATTTACGTGAGTATTGTGTCCTTGAAGAGGTCGCGTAAATCAAAAACAATGTAAATCAAACAAGAGGTAGGTTTATATCGAAAAATAAATATTCACTTCATTTAGTGGAGAGAGAGAGAGAGAGAGAGAGAGAGAGAGAGAGAGAGAGAGTATCCATATCACCAAGATATCCACTCAGGCACTCGGTCTCAGCCTCACTCGTGTGAGAAAGAAATGAGGGACACCATGAGCGACTGGCTAGTATTGGTACTGGTACCGAGCAGTCTGGTACTGGTACCGTACCGTATAACTGGTACCAGTACCTGCCCACCCCTATTGTTGAGTAGCGTGGCAGCGTGGGTACTGTATTGTTGTTCAAGTGGTGCGCGGGAAGAACTGAGCTCAGCTGTGTGGCCGCGGCGCCATGTGAGTCCAATTGTGTGAGACATCTGGTGGCCACTCCATAAAATATTGCGTATAAGTGAAAAAAACGTGTAAATTAAACATTTATATGGATTTTGGACCCCGCGTTATTTAAAAAACGCGTAAACCAAACATGTGTAAATCGAGAGTTACCTGTAACACAAAATTATTTAGTATAATAAGATTTAATATTTTGAGTCCATGGTGTGTAGTACATAATAATAGTATACTCGTATTCTCTGATAATGCGTCACTAGTCAGCTACTGCCGTACATGTACAAGACAGGACACTGGGCTGGATGCGCGGGCCCTGCCACAAACCCTCAACTCATAAAGACCGTTGGCCCGGCACACAGAAACACCGCTGTCTGCTGCCTGTGTGTACGTGTGTCTTTTTCTTGTTATCCATACTCTTAAATTCTTCTGACAGGTGGCCTATGAATAACAATTCTAGTTATAATACAGCAAATAGTGTATATTCGTATAAGTAAACAAAGGCACTTTTATTCAAATACAGTTGCGGATATTTCAAGAACACTCTTCTTAAGTTCAGCAGTGCCATCTTTAACTCAAGATTTTGTAAAGAATATTTTCATTGACTCAGCTGCTAGGGCCCCAGCGGTCTGCAACCTGCGGCTCTTTCAAGAGACATGTGCGGCTCCTGCCACCTACATAAATTTGTCTAAGACTCTAAGTTATTGTAGAAAAATGAGAGAGGCGAGACGCGAGGTTTACGAGGATGATTCCTGTATGATACATGTCCACCCATGTCTACCCAAGGCAGTGCAGGCAGGCATCTCGCCCCGGCCAGCGGTCTAGTTTCACTCTTGTTCGTTGATAGTGAAGGCAGGCTTTGCGCGCGCATGATCGATAAACCGCAACAAGATTCTGACAAAATTGGCATCTGTCAGATTTGGGGTCTGGATCTGGCACAAAATATAGGTAGATTGGCTGCCTAATAAAATCAGTTTCATGAAAAATTAGGTGTGATAGCAGAGGGATGGGTGCATGTATATACAGTCATAGATCCTAGGCACAGAATCATCCTTTATCTAAAATCTTATTTGCTGATGTTATAATCATCACTACAATTATTAAACTGTTGGGGTTGCCTTCATAAACAAGTTTGCTGTGTGTAACCTATGGCTAAAGTCATGTCTTGGGACACTTCTGAAACTGTATAGATGTATACTATGAGGGAAGGCCTGGCATGTTTTCTCAAGTAAGCTTTTTTGACTCCCAGCAAATGTAGTGAGACCCAAAATTTTTCAACAGGTGTGGCTGGAATATGACACTAATATGGCTGACAAGGTAGGAGCCTCGGAGGAAGCCAAGAAGAAAATGCTGAAATGCCCCTTTTGTGACTATACTACCCAGCATTTTTGTCACTATGAAAGGCATGTCCGTGTCCATACAGGAGAGAAGCCATTTTCCTGTGAACACTGTCCCTATTCCACGGGTGATAAGTCTAACTTAATCAGACACTTGAGGACTCACAGAAGTCGGCCTCCAGCAAGGAATGCAAGGCATCGGAGGTTAAAGAGTAAACAGCCTCCCCAAGGCTTTGGGATCTGCTTGGAACCCAAACCTTAGTGGCCTTCGTCGCACATATTCACTTCTGGGACTCAAGTTAGCAAGATCCTGCTCTTCATTTGTTTCCTCACAAAAGTAGTAGCATTCAAAGGCAAAGAATGTTTACAGACCAGAAAGAATATTTACTGGTGTTTGTGTATTTATAAGTTTTGTAGCTCTTTGGAAGTTGTCTTTGTATATTCAGAGCTTGATGGGATAGTGAAAGTTCATTTCAGTTTTGATGGAAAGAAAGCCAACATCCTTTTGAAACTAAAAGTAAAAGAGTCATTGGAAACATTCTTCTTTCCCACTAGAGTAAAACACAGAATCATGTATTTATGTATTAATGTTAGTGAAAAATTTTAGTAAAATACTTTCTGGTCCTAGTTATGACTGTATAATTAAGATTGTCACATCCCATACACCCAGTCCTGAACTGAATGGCTCACATCTTCTACAGGTGTGGCAGACTTATGACACTCAAATAGCTGAGCAGCTAGGACCCCCAGGCTTTGAGAAGAGCAACTCCAACATCAGAGTGGAAAAGTATCAGTGCCCTGAGTGCAGCTACACCTGCTCAAAGCCTTCCCATTTCACAAAGCATTACCGCACCCACACTGGTGAGAAGCCGTTCTCGTGCTCCGAGTGCCCGTACCAGACCAGCGACAAGTCAAACCTAACCAAACACATTCGGATCCACTCAGGAGAAAGGCCTTTCTCTTGTTCCTATTGTTCCTTTGCCTCCAACAGGAAAGACAGACTTCTTGCTCATGAGAGAAGTCAACACTGAGTGGTCAATCTGTATCAAGTTATTTGATCAATTAAAATGGTAGTGAAATAAGTTCTGTGATACAAGTGACAACAGTAATCAGTTAACACCTCTGGTGTTTGGTAATTTAAGAAGGAACATTTTTAAATGTTAGTGTGTTCAAAGTGATTTTTTTTTTAATGTTCTATTTGACAGCATATATGGCACAGAGGCATATAAAATGCATTTCAGTTATGGCTGGCCTGTTCTTGAAAAGCTGAAGAGCATGGTTTTGATTGACATTTGTAGCCCTTCCTGCTATCTGGTCATTTTATTGCTTTGTGAAGAAGACACTGGCCCTTACCCTATAAACATTATATACAATAAAAATTGGTGCATTGTGGTAATACAAGTACTATATGGCACAGGAACTACACTGGTTCTGCTTAAAAAGTTGTCAAGAAAATAAGCATAGCACGGACAGGGATGTCATCAGAAGGGTGCGAGTTGTAGGGCAAAGTTACGGTGGTTAAAAGTTTCATCGTTCTTTTGTCACCATCATTCCACATGGTATTTTTGGTTTTGATAGTTTAGTACATAAAATTATTTAAGACATGAGGCAGTGGAAGAATATAAGGTTTTTCATAATAAAAAATATCACACCGTTATATATTGTTAGACAAAGAACAAGTACCAGTGCATTTGGTCGACACGTTTGGTGAAGCGTTGTGAGCCTGACAACATATTAATGCACACTCTTAAACACACAGAGTAATCATGGCCAACTCTACAAGTCTTGAATGATTATGTGCAGCCCATAGCGCCGGTAAGCTATCTTGAGGGGCTTGGTAGTCAGTTTGGAGAATTAGTGGTACAAAAGAGAGTGGTTGCCATGATACATGACTCTTGCTTGGCCTATGCTGTCCCCAGTGCTTGTTGTGACCAGTCGGTGACGCATAGGTTGATTAAAGAACAGAGTTTGTGAGTATTCTTTGAAAATTGCCAGCTGGTTGCATCAGGGCTCAAACCCAGGCCTCTGCGATCATCACACCAGCACACTTGCCACTCGCCCACTGCCTCCCTACTGATTTACATTTATAAGTTAGAAAACAGTTACCATTACGTTAAAGGAATCGGAGAAGCAATGCTGTAAGGTGATGCAACACCAAGCCATTGTTTCCAGGCAATCCTCAACCCTAACCATGAGCATGTAAGGTTCAGGGCAACTTTCCAAGACAAATTTAAGGGAAAACCGTGTGCTTTATATGCCGGCAAATATGATTCATGTGATTCAGAATGATTTTTTGATGCTTACACTCAACTGCCATGTGACCTGATTCTTGTACTTATTTAGTGATAAGGTTTTCAGTGTTGGTGTACCATCTGCAGCAGTGTTGTGAGACTCATGCATGTTTTCTCTTGACCCTTTCCATCTGTGACGCAGACGTCGGCGTCACAGTAGTATGGAAAGGGACAAGAGGAAATGGAAGAGGATTAATCCTCTTCTAAACCTCTCAATTCTTCTTAATACTCTTCCATTTCCTCTTAGGAGGTTTAGAAGATGATAAAGAGGAAATGGAAGAGGATTAAGAGGTTTAGAAGAGGACTAACCCTTTCCATATGGTAACGCCGTCGGACGCCGACATCGGCATCGCCGAAGTGAAGGGGTTAACCAGTCGGTCACTTCTTTTTTGATTTATGAAATTTCTGACATGTTTAGTCATTATTTATTTTTCTATTTGATTTCCATTTAGTAAGTGTCTCTCATACCTTCATTGACACTATTACACACATTAGTTTATATTATCAACCTATATTACTTCCTCTTTTCTCTCCTATCTTCCAGCCTACTCTCTACTCATTTTTGGTCTCTGTGCGCAAGGCAACGTCATCAGTATATATAGCAAGCACCTGGGGGCTCTTCTCATGCCTGATGTATTGTTACATTCATAATTATATCAAACAAGAAATTAAGGGCTTAGAGCAGACCCCTGGTGTATTCAGCAGCTAACTTCAAGCCCGTCAGTTGCTCCCAGGCGAGTTCTTTCTCTGGTCATCATATTTTTATACATTTCTCTTATCAGTCTTATGTATTTTACTGGTGCCATCAAAGTGCCAAAGTTTACCATGTGATGAATTATATGTTAAGTTTTGATTTATTCTTTAGTGATGGTTACCCTTAATACTCAATCTAAATATCATTAACACATTTTATTTTTGGGAGAAATTACACTATGGAAGGTGCGAACCAGTTTCCATAGACGACGCCCGTGTGGAACTTTATCAAAGATTTCCAGGTTCAGACAGACACAGTCCACCCGGCCTTCTCTCTCCTCTAACACATCAATTGCTCTTGTATAAAGACTTAGTAGGCTAAATGCATGATCTCCCTCCCCTGAATCCAAGCTAAGTTTTGTGAAGACACCTAACTCAAATATTTAATTTGTCTTTAATTTTAGTCTCCACAATTTGGCTATTAAACTCATTAGTAACACTTGTCTAGTTCATTGGCTCTTATTTGTTTTCTCCTTTGCATATTGGCACTAGGTTGGCACACATCCAATCAAGTGGCACTTTGCTTCCTCCCAGTGAGCTCATAACAGATATCTGTATCTTACCTACTATTATAGTTAATTCTTATACTCTTTTTATATCCAATCTGATATTCCACCAGGGTCTGGAACGTTCCTTACATCTTATTTTTCTAAAAGATTCACTTAATGTACTTCCACTTCAGTGTCACTCAGTACTCCCTTATTTCCTATCAAGTCATTCCACTGGGAAAACTTGTTAATTACATTTGTTCACAATTTTTGCCTGTTCCTTTGCCTTCTCATACACTTCTCCTTTGCTCTTCAATTTATTGATCCCTACTTTGTTTCATTTTACCATCAACATATCTGTAGAAAAGTTTGGGTTCTTTACATTTCTCTGTAATGTTTTTTCAAGAGAGGGAGAATGAACAGCTAGGTGGGCTATGTGCAGACTGCCCCGACCAGGACATTAATCCAAATCTGCTGATTCATGTCTAGGCATGCTAACCACTGAACCACAGAGCTGCAAATAAGAGCTAAAGATGAGTAAGAAAAAGACTTAAGTGCTCAAACCATAGAAATGGTCATCCAAGAGGTACTTCTAGAAACAGTGGATGAATGTGCATTCTTAGGACAACTGTTACAAACAAATCCCTCACTAGAACCGGAAATAAAGGTGTGTAAGATAGGGCTAGAGTGCTTTTGGAAAACAGTGCAGCATAATGAGGGGCTCCCAACTGTTGTGTTTGTAGCAAAGGGCTTTCACTCCACATCATGAAATATGGATCAAAGAAATGGACATTGACTAAAGAAAACTAAGAAGAGGGATGGAGAGATCAATGTTGGGTGTCAAAATAACGGTGGAAAGAACTGCAAATGAGCAAGAGAACAAACAAAATAGATGACCTTAGAAAATCAAGAAATGGCAATGGTCAGGATACATTTATGAAGGAGAGAGGACAACATATGGGTAAAAAGTGACAAATAGGAAGTAATTTATGTAACAAAAACCTAGGGAGAGGCCATTCAGCAGATGATGTGATGATTGATATACATACATGTATATTAAATGTTTACCTCAGGTTGTTTCATACATAATAAAACTTAAAACTTAAATTGTGACCTTTAAAAGATATTTCTGATAATCCTATTTTCCTGCCATTGCACTGCCCTGGCTGTGGAGTGTTGCAGGTATATTCAGCACCCTTCCTTGGTGCTGCCTGCAACGTGTCTGGTGTGGCTGCTTTGTGAATTTGGCAGCACTGGAATTGGTTTATTATCAGACATTACACCTTCAGTGATGTACCTATGCAACACACATGCCATCACAACTCAGTCAGTTTCCTTGTCAGATTAATTGATTGACACACACACACACACACACACACACACACACACACACACACAAAAAAAAAAAAAAAAATCCCAGACATTTACTACAACTCTTCTGGCTCAAGACAATATTCAATTAAATATGCTACAGTCATGGCTGAGGCCTTTTTGTAAAAAAGGTTCCTTGAGAAAAAGCCAGGTCTGCTTCTTAGCAAGGCTGAGGCTGGCCAGAGCAAGGTGCTGGATTTTTTTTTTTTTTACAGCACAGAGAGCAGCTCAAGGGCAACAAAAAAGATGTATAAAAAAACAGCATAGAATAAGTTCATTCAAACAATGAACAATAAACAAGTGTGCAGCTGCATTTGTCTTCCCTTTTCATCAACATTATTATTAGCTTTTTCAGTTCTTAAGCAGAGTGTAATGCAACAGAGCAACAGTCAGGTTAGAGTGTACTATTTACCCCTGAAGATGATGTTAAGCACAAATGTGCATAATCATCTTGTCTTCCAACCAAAAGTATCATTATTACATACATCACTGTGGGCAGCCCTCACCCCATTACAAATATTAATCATGACACTAAGTCTGATAAAAATGTAAGGCATTTGACCATCACATTCCTCATGAATTTGCTTACTTTATATTCTGAACAAGTTCCTCTAAGTCAGTAAAGGTTACTGTTCACCCAAGTCCCCCAATCCATGAGGTGTTAGACCAGGCATCACTAACCAACCAATGATGTGTGTAGCAAGCCATGTGGATGTTTGCTGCCTGACTGGCTGTGGTTCAAGGCCAGCGTGTCACATGGAACAGCAGTGTGCTATAACCTGTCTGCAAAATGTATGTAAATGTTCTCTGCCTGGGAGAAAGTTCTGTTCCTCCTCAGTTTTCTCCTTTCCTTTAAAATAAACAAAAATATCAACTAGCATGTATAAATGGTGTGAGGGATATATACAAAAGCAGAAAACACCCAAAAAGATCTGATGGCAGATTGCAACTTGTTGCTGTCACTCCCAGTGCTCAGATTGGTTCCTGTGTTGTGACGTCACGCCTGGAGTAATTTTTCAAGTTGAAGCATGGTACCCATATGATTAATAATATATAAAGGCATATGAAAACAATAAATCAGATATATGCAAAATGAAAATATATTCTTGAGGAAGGCAAAAAAATAATGATAGATACAAATGCGAGTTTGATCAGCCTTGACCCTGCCCCCAGGTGTGACATCATAATGCAAGAACCAATCAGTGAGCAGCAGGAGTGGCGGCGACAAATGAATTTTCAAAATCTACGTATTAAATCGGCTTGTAATCTGCCATCAGATCTTTTTAGGTGTTTGCCTCTACTGTATATATCCCTCACACCAATGTAGATTTATACATGCTATAGTCGGTTCACCCAAGTCTGAAGTGAGCATTATTGTGTGCCGGCAGTCTGCTGTCACACGGCGTGTCTGATTTCGTGGCTACTGTATGCTAGCCTACGCATAGTAAACAGTCATCAGTGTCAATAATATGCAGGCAGCAATGACAAATACCATCAATTGTAGTTGAATATGAGTTAAAGAATATTAGTAATGTCACAAATAGCTGTTTTGTTAATTTACAAGATTGCTGATTATGATTATTAAACAGCCTTGAAGCTGTCCACCACCAAGAAAATTAGCAGGCTTTATATTAATAAAACAGCTATTTGTGACATTACTAATATTTTCCAACTCAAAATCTACTATAATTGACGGTATTTGTCATTGCTGCCTGCATATTATTGACACTGACGACTGTTTACTATGCGTAGGCTAGCATATAGTATCCATGAAATCGGACTCGCCTTGTGACAGCAGGTTGCCAGCGCATGATAATGCTCACTTCAGACTTGGGTGAACCGACTATAGTTGATATTTTTGTTTATTTTACGGGAAAGAAGAAAACTGAGGAGGAACAGAACTTTCTCCCAGGCAGAGAGCATTTACTTACATTCTGCAGATGGGCTATAGCCACCCCCTTGTCAAGGGTGCAAACCTTGTGACAACACACACGGACAGAGATGTTCACTGCCTCCACTCTAATGTCTAAAAATATAATGGCCCTCATAACCCTGTTCATGTGTCAGTTACTTCCACTATCCTTCTGTGTAAACTCGCATATTTCTAAGCCTTGCCAAGGCCCATGCATAACATTCTGGTAATTATTCAAGTTTATTGCAAGTATCAATATTTCTAAACTAAATCCACTAATTTATGGAAAAAGGTAATGACTGATGAAGAAACACTCATCATTCAACTGAAATAGTTGATTATAATAAAATATTTAACTTTTCTTTATCAAATGCACACCAGTCCTGAACTGAATGACTCACATCTTCTACAGGTGTGGCAGACTCATGACACTCAAATACCTGAGCAGCTAGGATCCCCAGACTTGGAGAAGAGCAACTCCAACAACAGAGTGGAAAAGTATCAGTGCCGTGAGTGCTCCTACACCTGCTCTAAGTCCTCCAACATTACAAAGCATTACCGCACACACACTGGAGAGAAGCCATTCTCCTGCTCCAAGTGCTCGTACCAGACTGGTGACAAGTCAAACCTTAAGAGACACTTCAGCATCCATTTAGGGGAGAAACGTTTCTCCTGCCCATACTGTTCCTTTTGTTCTAACAAGAAACATGACCTTTATGTTCATTTAAAAACTCACACCTGAGTTACTTAGTTTGTGTCATGTCATCCTGCCACTTTGTTACAGAGAGGCAACCAAGGAGTAGTAAAAAGGGAATGTAGAGAACAAGACATATAAACTAAATAAGTTTTGTCAGGGCAGGATGGAGTACACAAACATCAGACTGTGAGAGTGGAAAGTTTTGGGAAAGATTTTTACTCGCAGTGGACTAGTGGATTTGGTAGTGATGATGTTTTGTGGTCAAAAAGATTCTGCTGAAATGGGTTGGTTGTGACACAGGTGACAAGTAACCAATGAATTCAATTGGAATTTGTCAAAGTGAAAGGTATGAGAACATTAGCATACGGTACTAACTAACTAATGGGAGCATACGCCTGGGGGCATGTTGCTTTACTCATGCTGACCAGTTTAACCCGGTAGCTGCGGGGATCATGTTTCTTAATGGTCCCTCTAAGCGAGAAAGATGAGAAAAAATCATCACTCACACAAACCATTTCATAATATATATCAAAGCATTTGTGATCAGTTTATGTATCATCTATTTTGGGGGGTTTATATCATGGCACAAATTTGGCCCGTCGCTGCTACACGATAAAGCCACAAATTTGGCCTGTCGCTGCTACCGGGTTAAAAATGCAGATTTGTGTACACTCAGGTAAAGCTTGATGCTTGCACTCAACTGACTTATGATTCAATACTTGTATTTGTTTAGTGGAACATTATTCACCATTTGGGTGACTCCTGCCATGTTGTAATATCTATTTCTTGTATTATAGATCAATGTATAGCATTTTTTTATGGTAATGGAATCAACTCGAGGGGGAAAAAAATCTTCTAAGCGCCGGTTTTGTATAGGTTAAAAGAAAAGAGAATTGAGTGGTCAAATGAGAGGGTTGATTTTGACACTCATTCAATATAAATACATTTAAATATAATTTTTATATCTGGGATTGTAGTATGTTTCCAATCATCTGTATTATGTAAAGAAAATTAAAAACAAACTTTTTTTGAAGAAGATAAATCACACTCTTGAGATTGAGCTCATGAGGAAGAGGACAATCCAGCTTAACCCGGTAGCAGTGCCGGGCTAAATTTGTGGCTTTACTGTGTAGCAGCGACGGGCCAAATTTGTGCCATGATATAAACCCCCCAAAATAGATGATACATAATCTGACCACAAATGCTTTGATATATATTATGAAATGGTTTGTGTTAGGGGTGATTTTTTTTCATTTTTCTTGCTTAGAGGGACCATTAAGAAACATGATCCCTGCTGCTACTGGGTTAAATGATTCTGTTAATTTTAAACATTTTCTTATGCTAATATATCAAAGAGTTATTTAGTGTCTTGTGATGATTGTCCATCTCCTAGAAACTAATATTGCAAGGTCAACAATATGCAGTGTTTAATTATCAAACTAGGAGGCGTGCATGATTTCACTGACTGAATAAGATGAACGTTCCCTACAGATGTGGCTGGAAAATGAGAGTCAGTTGGCTAGCAAGGTAAGGCTCAACAGTACAGAGTGGAGCTTCAACGCCAGAAAGGAGACAGAGAAATATCAGTGTCCACAGTGTGATTATGTCAGTGTCAGCCACTCAAACTATGAGCGGCATTACCGAATCCACACTGGAGAAAAACCATTTGCGTGCAGCCTTTGTTCCTACCAGGCCAGGGACAAGTCAAACCTCACCAAGCACCTCCAAGTACACACTCACGAGAAGCGATTTTCATGTTCTCACTGCACGTACAAGTCAAACAGAAATGACAGGCTTTTGTATCACATCGAAAGGCATCATAAGGAACCATTGTAAGAACAAGCTTCCTCAATCACCATGCACAAGCCACATGAGAGAAGGGTTTTTATAAGTATATCCATGTGTTCAAATCTGTGAAACTGAAATGTATATTAATGTATTTGTCTGATGTGAAAATAACATCATAAAGTCTGGTGATGTGTTGTAAAATACAAAGAATAAAGCTGGACAGCTAAGTAGACTTTTGCATGTATTTCAGTTTCATGATTCTCAGGCCGCAGCCACACAGGGAGCGAGAAAGCGAGCGAGAGTGGCAAGGCGAGTTTCTGTGGCCACACGAAAAGTGAGGCGAGGTAAGGGTTGTCATGGTAACGTGGCCCGCAGGGCAGTATAGCCTAACAAGTTACACACCCCTCGCCCCCATCCCAGTTGGCGCACAAGAGGGATGAGGTGAAATTTTTTTTAAACAGTTCCGTGCTTCACTTATTTGGGGTTTTATGAAAAATCTGTATACACTATTGTGTTCAGAAGCCTTTTCTCTATAAGATGGAATTGTTTATTTTAGTATTCATTTTATAGCTGCTGGAAATGATAGCTATATGTAATATGTGTTATAAACATTATGGAGTGATTCTTTAACTTCAACTCGTCACTATTTAATTAAGTTTCTGTTTTATTGAGTTTTCACAAACATAGTTCTGCAATCACTGCTGCATCTAACGGTGTTAACCAAAATGTCCTGCCTAATGTATGAGTTGAGTTATGGCAAATAATAAAGAAGCTTGTCTGTGATGTCACTCCTGACTGAGGGATCTCACGCGAGAAAAGTGAGAAAAGTTAATCGTCAACTCTCCTCGCTTTCTTGCCATTACCTGCTTGCTGCCAGTGTGGCCACCTGCATTGGTTATTATGTATTAAAGTTTCTCGCTCTCGCCTGCTTTCTCACTCCCTGTGTGGCCGCGGCCTTACAGAGGTGTTGCACCCTTCCTTCTTCACCCATCAGGGTATGTCCCACAATGTCAACTGCAACAATTTGCTATTCAGTGGCTTTGTAAGCTTGGAGCTCTGGAGAGAGATCTTTGGGTATCCCTGAAACCTACATTCATGCCCAACCGGGAGGCGGGATACAACCCCCGAATGACACCCTGTACTCCTTCACTGGTGGGCATAGAGGGGGCACAGATGAAGCAGACTGCCCATCCCCCTTCACTCCATCCAGTAATCGAATCCAGGACCTTTCAGCTGTGAGGTGTGCGTCCTAACCACACACCACTGCATTATGGAGCTCTGTGTGTACAATGCAATTGTTGATTTACTGGGACATGTAGTCATGGCACAGCAACTGCAATGAACCAATGTGTTGGCAGCTTTGGTATGCTTGGGGAACCACTGAGAGGCAAGGGGCGCATGATGCATACAAATCAACATGAACGGTGACTCATTACTTATGAACAATAGCCGTTGGCTAAATGGAGGAGAGAATCATGAAAACTCAGTTGGTGCACTGTGCATTGTTGTCAAAGTTCATGGCAGGCAAAGTGACAACAAGCAGACAAGCTGTTTCTTTCTGAACTGATTCAACTTTGTTCAGGAATCTTTTGAATGTGTTTGACTTTTCCTTTCTCTGTTCTCACGAATGAAAGTGCTTTGGTATAAAACTGTGCTGGTGGCCATTGTAAAGTTTGATGATAAAAACTTTGTCATGCCAATATGGAAGTATCTAGCATTGATTAACAAATTCTTACCAATGTCACTTTGTCTAAATAATAAACTGTGATAAATTGTCCAGAAATTATTTTCCTGAAAGTTGATGCTGCAAATACATTTAGTAAAATCATTCTCATATCAAATGAAAGCAAATGTTTATTGAAAGCACTAGTTAAAATAGACATGAAATTCTCCAAGGCAATTAAACTTGTCACTCTTGGCAACTTGTTACTCTTGGTTCATACTCTACAGAAGCTAGCATGTGTTTCATAAAAAAAATAATAATTATGTTGAAAATGATGATCTATTACTTATATATTTTAAGTTATCCCCATAAACATAAATGACAGTGATGAATGATTTGTCACCTCAGTACCAGACCAGCATCTCTTCACTTCACTAACACTACAACTACATTAGTACACTAACAAACAAAACACCATATACTCAGAGGAGCTTTGGAGATGGAGGTAGAGGGGAGGAAACCAGCTGGAAGGTCAAAGATGACCTGAAGACAGTGTGTGGAGGAAGACATGAGAAGGATGAACACCAGGGAGGAGAGAGTATACGATTGTCAAGAGTGGGAGAGACTCATAGCCTGTCCACCCCCATAAGGGAAAACAAGGACGTCAAACAAAGAAGAAAGGAGAAACAAAACACGGTGCCTAGAGTAACTGTAGAACAATAACACGAGAGGAGAGTCTTCCTTGGTGTGGGGGCGAACAGACAGCACTGGGTCTTGTACATGAAAGATTTGAACTTCATAAGTACATATCTAAGGAACAGCCTGCTATTTCTCAAAGAATTCAGTCCAGAGAACCTGGAGGAAAAGATGCACACTGGGAGGAACAGTGATTTTTCTAAAAATTCTCGAGCCAGAAGCTGCTGACAACAGCTGCTGCTGCTATCCCCCTAATTTATACTATGCCATCAAATATTACCTGAGCCATCTATATTAGGTTTAAGATTTTCTTATAAGTTGTATTAAAATTAAAGTTGATAAACACTGGGATAAACATTTGTTAAGCCAAAGACACCCATCAAAAAAATTCCTAATACAAAATGGATTCATGTAATAAGTCTACCCAGTGCAGCAAGCAATAAATCATGAGTGCCTTGCTAAGATCTTTATGTGTACATTTGTTACATGAGTAAATTTTTGTTCTGCCATGGCCCTCTTCCCAGTGAGTAGACTTACTGTAATGATGGATATTGTGGATGGTCTGTGTGCAACATTTGACTGAAGATGAAAACATTCCCACAGGTGGTGCTGTTAGATGAGAGTCAAAATTCAGACAGTGGAGACGACTCAGGCGCTGGGAAGACCCCTGCCGGCCGGAGGAATGTTCAGCGCTGTGCACAGTGTGGGTTCGTCTCGGTTGATAACCACGCCCATTTTCTTGAACACTGTCGCACACACGAGGGAGAAAAGCCATTCTCCTGCCACGAGTGTTCCTATCAGACTGCAGATCCCTCCCATCTAAAGCGACATCTCCGCATTCACACGGGCGAGAAGCCTTTCTCCTGCCCCCACTGTCCCTACCGCTCCATTGAGAATGCTAAAGTGAAGAGACACATGCTTACCCACAAGTAATCAGTGTCCCCTTCGTCCTCCATGCCAGCAGTAGCCAGGGTGTGGTGTCTCTGGGCCTTATCAGTTGTGTTACTTCACTTGTTTAAGATTTTGGCCAGCAGTTGCAGTGGAAGTCTGGAACAAAAAATTTAAGTAGACATTTATGTTCTATAAAGTAAGTGAATATCTGGAAAACAAAAGATACTAAAATTAACATTAATATATTCTCTATGAGTCTACATATCTTCTACAAATTGGGGCTTCTCTTTTGTTCCCATAGCCTATTGTATTTTATAGAACATTAAACATCAATCAGCAATCACCATGAACCATGTACTTAGTGTGAAATGGGAAGCCATGTACCACATTGGTCATGCACATTTTCATGCTACCTCTTTTTTTTCTTCCATCACAGTGCAGACATAAGTAAACTCCCCTTTGTTTATATATGTATATTACTTTTTTAAGGTCTATGAAATTTCATGCCATGGGTGGTTTATTCAGAATGTAACAAAACTTCATTTTCAGTGATTGGTGGGGATTTTTTTTTTTCTTTTCCGAATCTGAGTTCAGGGCAGTGCCTCCAGAGGCGTGGGTTACTTAACTGCTGTGTGTGGCTCGTCCGTAACTCTGGTGGTGCAGTGTTCCATGTAGTGCAATATGGTGGAATTTCAGGATAAAAGACAATCATATGAATGTAATCTTAATGTACACAACATGCCGACTAAATGTGTTTTGCTCAAAATAAAGTGCTTTAACAAAGACTTTGCAGACTCCACTAACATGAAAAGCTTGTCTAGAAACAGTTTCAGGAAGTCTGTCATCCCCAGGAACATTTTATGATAGACCCTTCATGCCGTGTCTCCATCCTACAAACACTTTCAAGCATGCTAATACATGGTGATGTTAAAGGTGTCACAGGAACAATAAATCGGTTACAAATTTATCACATTAGAAAATCAATGATAAACCTTTTCTGCATGTTATAAATCATGAAAAGAGGACACACAGTGTGTCGTATTCCTCTTATTGCTCTCAAAAGCTGTTATGTAAATCAATGAAGCTTATTCATGTTAAGATGGTCTTGAACTAATAAACTGGTGTAAAACATCTGGTCAGTCTGTGATTTATTTGTATATTATGAAGTTGTCTGGTTTTGTCTTGACCAGAAATAATGAGGTCTATTCCTCTCTCACCTACATGCTGAAAAGTGAATCAGTGGAAACTAATATGAAGATGGAATGCTTAGCACTGAAGAATGCTACTTGCTGAGGGAGGGTATTCGTACATTCTGTATTTAGTGTTTAACGAGAATTTATATATTGTATAAGTTTTACAGTATATATGTATGAACTACTGTTCCTTTACTTTAACATCCACATGCAGAGCGAGTAAGAATGACCATTTTCGGCAGGTGTGGGTGACAGACGAGAGGCCTGAGGAAAGGAGGCCAGACCCTAAAGAAACATTGCATCAGAGACTCCACGTCAACATTGGCTCCATCAATGTGGCAGGAAATGTGAAAACAAACAGTGGACTCAGAATATATTACTGCTCCCACTGCTCTTACAACACAACTGTCAAGTGCAATATGGCAAGACATGTCCAGATCCACACTGGCGAAAAACCCTTTGCTTGCCCTTACTGCCCGTACCGTTCACACGAGAAGGCAAAGATAAAGAGGCACATGACGACTCATCAGTAATTGTGTGTGCACACCAGAAGCACCAATGCTCACAGGAAAACTTACCAAATCAAATATTTCTTGATGTGATACGCTATTTTTTACACTGAGCCTGTTCAACATCGTCCTTCAGAACACAGTACCCCCTCTTGCAAGTTGTTCTCCAGTTAGTAAGCTTGTACACAGTAAAAGTCCATTTATCCAGACATCAGTTCAGATCTGTTATTTTTTGGGACTCTGAAAGGGCACCCCAAATCAATACAAACATGTACAAACATGGATATACATATTTAGCAACACGTATAATACATTACTCTAGGTAGTTTGTTTATCTACTTCAAATGTTTTTGTTTAAAAAAAATTTATTGCTGTGTATAATCCCACCTTGTGACTGCTTTACAACATCCAGTTGATTGCATTCTGACTGTTACATGGTTTCTTTTATGAACACTACTTTCACCAAATTCTATTGCTGCTTTGGTTTGCATATCAAGTCACAACGCCCAAGTCTGAGGTGTGCATTATTGAGCTCTGGCAACCTGTTGTCGCATTGTGTGTAGGATTTTGTGGATAATATATGATAGCCTAAGTATAGGAAATAGGTGTCTGTCATTAATAGGCAGGGAACAATGATGACTGCTGTAAATTATAGTTGATTTTTGAGTTTCAAATTATTAATAATATTGCAGATAGCTGTTTTGTTATATTGTGGTCCATGGAAGGCAGTCTTAGGCTATTGATAAATCTGAAATCAGCGACCTTATAAAGTAACAAAATAGCTGTCTGTGATATTATTAATTATTTGAAACTCAAAGTCAACTATAATTGATAGTATAATTAACATTGTTCCCTGCATATTACTGATACCGACACCTGTTTCCTGTGTGTAGCCTCTAAAGTATAATTCAAGAAATCGGACACATCGTGTGAAAGCAGGTTGCCAAGGCACTACAATGCACACCTCAGACGTGAGTGCCACACCTATAGTTTCATAGCATCACTTCACAAGGTGAAAGCTTCCTACATATATGTTGTATATTGACTGGTTTGACATCACAAGCAAGATAAAATTAAATAATCATCAGTCAATTTGCACGAGTCTTTAAGATCATTACAGTCGTCCCTCAAATAGTACGGGGGTTAGGGACCCAGGACCCTTGTACTATTTGAAAATCTGTATAAAATTAGTGCCCCAGCGAACATTGCTCTCATTCACATGATACGGCAACGTAACTCATCCCAAAACGTAACTTTTCCTAAATCTGAATTCTTCTGCAAGGTGAATACCTTTCTCGAACACTTTGGGGTATTTTCAGCAGGTGTTTTGGCTTGTCTTTTGGGGCCCATGTTCAAGTTATGTGGTAAAGGAGAAGCGTAGCTGAAGTTGTGCACATACACAGACTAAAGGAAAATGCATAGGTGTCAATCTGGCAGGACAGTGTTCCTGAAGATGTGCACACACACGGAATGAGGGGATGCTCATGGGTGGCAGTCTGGTAGAACAGTGTTGCCACTCACGCCATGGCTACTTGGTTCGATGTGCAGGATATTAAAAAAATCCTAAAAATTCTTCTATGACAATCCGTATAAAATCGAAACCGTTCTATTGGAAACTGTACTATTCGAGGGATGACTGTACTATACACATTTGTACTTCAACATGATACCCTCCTGGCATGCAAAACTCAGACTACTAATTTCTTTATGCTTCCTGCACTCCAGAATGAGGACAGTTATGCTTGTTTTTAGTAGCTACTATAAGTTTTTACCTTCAAGAAAACTGGATACTTGGGTGTTTTGGGTTATGATTTGCTACGTTGAAGAATTTGGAATGGAAGGATTATCTGATGAATGGAATTCAGCTTCATGGACTTTTACTGTACTACTATGATAAGGAAATGCCCCACTCAGCCCAGCCTCACCCTCTCCACCTCTTACCAGCCCATCATCCTCACTACCTCAGACTGCCTTAACAGAAACTGCAATGAGATATGGTTTAAATAAAGTTTGTCGTGTATGTTTTTTTTTTATTTAAAAAATATTCTTCAAACATTTGTTATTACTTTGATAATGTTCTCACTAATCAAGCACTCTACTAGTTTCAGTGTTTACACATTCTTACTAATATCCTGATAAATTAGATGACTTGTAACTCGAGTTGTGCTAACTTTGGAGTAACTGGACATGACATAAAAGTCAACTAAGCAACATGAAGAACAAAATCACGTCAGAAGGACCACACCTTTAAATGACGTTCACTGCCTGTTTTGAGCAAGATCGGTTAAGTGTTGGGGCCCTTACGGGATGTCACCTGGTCAAACACATAGTACATTTATTCTGAATTGAATGTGGAAACTGAGTTAAAATATTGAATATTGCACCTCCATTGGCATCATTCTTTCCTGAACAGACTGACTGAGTGGAAGAAATTAGTAGAAAAAATTGCACTCTAAAAAGAATACATTTGTCTGAAAAATTAAGTATAAAGGTAGGTAAGGTAAAGTTGGGGGCATATGCTGTAGCAGCGCGTGGCATTGGTGCTCATCTCTGTAACATTGCCCCTTGAGCCTGTGGTGGGAGGGAGCCCATTACCCTGGGACACAGGGCCAGTGTGACATCTGGGTTACCACAGTTTACCCTCCCCAGGTTTCCCCAGGTACCCATTTATCGACCAGCCCGAAAGGGAGGATGAACAGCTGGGTGAGCTGCACGCTTACTGCCTGGGCCGGGATTCGAACCCGGGCCCGTGGAGTAGAAGCCAGTCACACTGACCACTAGACCACGGAGGCGTAAGTATAAAGGCCAGTTAAAAATGGGCACCTTGTCTAAAAATCATAAAACTATAAAGTGACATTGAAAATTAGGTATTACACTCGAGAAAGAAATGAGATATAACTATTCTGTTATCGGTGCCAGGCAAGGATAATGATCAACAGAATTAAAATATATAATAGAAAACTAATTCTAGCGGTGCCCAGCAAGAATACTTTCAGGTAAAAAAGAGATTACCATGTATATTCCTTCTTCCAATAAAGAAACAGTGATGGAACAGGCTATTCAGTTATGTGTGCCAAATAATGAAGCAATTTTGTAAACATGTACATTAAATTTTCCAAAGAAAATAAGGTACTGAGCTTCATTCATACTTTTCTATATGCAGTTAAGATAAAATTAACACACTCACACTCACTCACACCCACGCCCATAGTACCAAGAGATTGACTATAATGAGGTTGCTTGGGTCGGGAGGGTACTTGCTGGTGATGACGAGCCCAGTTCGCTATCAGGCTGTGGGTGAATTACACACAGGGCTCTATAGTATAGTGGTCAGTGTGTTCAGCTGACCATGGAGTAGAGATGGATGGGCAGTCTCCTTTCATATGTGCCCCTGTCCCCCAGCAGTGAAAAGACTGTGGGTAGCAGGAGGGGGTTGTGTCCTGCCTCCCAAGTGTGTGTGTGTGTGTGTGTAATGTGGTGTTCTGTAGTACATAGGTTATAATAATAATATAGCCCGTTCAACTCAGTGAGATCTCAAGTTCGATTTCTGGGTGGGGTGGAAACGGAGGAACAATCTGCGGACAATTTACAGTTTCACCCAACCAACGATTTCCTCACGTGGTTCATGTTTTTCTGGTGATAGATGTAGTGAATTGCATGACTTTGTACCTCATTTCCGTCGCAAATGTCTTCTTTTTGAGTTATGCCTCTTTTCAAGCTATGCCTATCCCCTGCCCTCAGACCCAGGGACTTGAAATGTAGGTCACTCTTGGCATATACACTTATTACTCATGCACCAGCAGAACTACAAGTAATACTATTAGGCCTGAAAACACTCAAATGAACAAAAGAAAACTATCAATGAGAAAAAATATACCCAAAATAGGAGGCAATAAAATAACCCCCCCCCTTGAGTCATGCTCCTAAATTACAGTTGTTTGAAGGCCCAAGTGGTCTGAGTCTTACTTTTTCTCTGTATTTCTGACGCTATGCACCTTTTATTGTTCTTGCTGCAATATACATGTATACTGTGGCACCTAACGGAGGGCATCTTGGCGTCCCTTTCCACTGGTTCGAGACGCCCTCTGACACCCCAGGGCCAGTCACTCACGTGGTTGACCAGTGTCCAGTCCAAGACCACGGGGGAGATAAGCTTTTGCAACGGCTCCCACCCATATGGAGTCAGGTTTCATGTTTGTTCGTCCCTGCTGAGTGGTGAGTGCGCGGTGTGATTTACATGTTTTTACCGTTCGCAGGTGAGAGGAGTGGAGGCCACGCTGCACTGCCCCTGCTGCACCTTCACCACCGGCTCCCGCAGTCTCATGGAGGTCCACGTTGCCACACACACGCCGCGGGAGAAGCCCTTCGCGTGCCCTCACTGCCCCTTCAGAGCCTTCCACAACGCCAACCTGAAGACACACATGCGCATCCACACGGGGGAGAAGCCTTACACGTGCCCCTACTGCCCGTACTCCGCCGCGCAGAAGGAGAAGCTGAAGGCCCACATCAGGACGCACACTGGAGAGAAGCCCTTCGCCTGCGAGCACTGCTCCTACCGCTCCACGCGCAAGGACCACCTCAAGTCCCACGTGAGGCTGCGGCACATGCGACGCACCCCGCCGCAGCCGCCGCTCGCACTCTGAGCAACTCACGCTGACACAGGTGACAGGTAGGCTATTCTATTTTTTTTTTTATCAAAGAGTTTACTTAGTATGCCTCAGTTGTGGTGATATACAATGGGATATTGAAGATAGCAAGATATAAAACGTTTTGGTTTTGGCTTCTCTATTCTTTTTGTTTTGTTTTCCAGATGCGGTGCCGATCACAAAAGAGTACAAGGTAAGATATGGGCCACCTGCGACGCGCTCCAGACCCGACATAACAAGGTGCTGGACTACATAGGGCGTGCTAGCAAGCACACCATTATGTGTGTGATTGTGTGTGTGTGTGTGTGTGTGTGTGTGTGTGTGTTGTAAAAATACACTTCACGCGCCATTGAACTAGATTTCCCATTTTATCCAGATCGATGTAAGGAGTTCGCTTGGAGCCATTCCAAACGGAGCAGACAGTCACTGGTCCGAGGGTACACACGCCCCGCCCCAGGGACCTGCTCACAACGAGACTTATCTATAGTAGAGTGTGACGCTGAAGTCTCGAGTCCCTTCAGAATGTCACGTATAAATGCCCTACTTGCAGGAATCTTGCCGAACATAGATGAGTCAGGGTTTGTGGATGGCTTTCTGGTGTTTCGGCCAGCTTCATGGCATGTTTCACTCCTTCAGTTGGTAAACATGCACTTATGCAAGGCATATCACTATAGCATGAGAAATATTTCCTCTAAGGACGAAGTTCTTGCCAAAGAGTACCGTGTCCACAAATCCGCCTTAGAACTGTGTTATGATGCTTCTGACCCGCGTCGGGTCGTCTCTGTTGCGGCCGAGGAGGTGTAGTGATAATAATAAGCCTCCTGGGTTGCGGCGGCATCCTGGGCAGGCGAACCCGTGTGTGGAAGAGGACCTGAGCCTCGGCAGCCCCGTCCTCGGGCACGGCTTGGAGGCCGCACGCACCAAGATGACTCTGGCATGCACAGGCTCAACATGTGAAAGCAGGCCCGGAATGGACCAGCATGCATAGAGGTATGCTCAGTTCGTGGGCGCACGGAACACGGAACCGAGTGAGCCATAAGAAACTTTTGCTTACGTCTTATGTGTGAAGCAAGTCACAATGTAATATTTACCTTTTCAAAATATTACATTTTGGTCTATATTTCAAAGAGACACAGACTTTTTATAATAAAAGATGTGTCTCGCTCTACGTATACACCCTCGGTCATTACTGCAGCGGTTTGGCACACGGCATGTCATTATTACTGACCTAAACACAAGCAACTTGTGATCCAAATCTAAAGCATAACCTTGAGAGCATTGCAGGATAAGTGCCTGTCGCGCTTCCCCCCACCTCCACCCCTACACACGCACCAGGAGGCGCTGCCCTGGAGAGTGTCTTCCGCAGATTCCGGCGTGTCCAGTCAACGAAAACCGTCAAGTTGATGACGATGGGTATATAGGTCTCTTGGGGACGGTGAGCATGCACGCACGCACGCACGCACGCCGCCTCCACCCACGTGATCCACAGTACACAGGTGCGCCAGAGCCCCAGTGTCTCTGAGCACCTACCTAGCGTGTAAGGCTGATGGCTGAGCGACTCGTTGTTCGTCCGTGTGCTCCTCGACGTCCCCGAGACTTGCGATGAAAGGATGAGTGTCCAACGTGTAGGTGTGAGGTTACTGGATGGTTTAGTTATTTATGGTTTTGATTAAAGTTGCCATACACTAAACTGACCCAAAAGTCCCGTGCCCTCTTTCTTAGCTACGGGAACTGATTGGTTGGATGGAAAGGATGCTGGAGTTTGGAGTCAATAATGTCTTAGAGGGAGAGGGAGGGTTTTTGGGATCAATTTAGTGTACGAAGACTACAGTTATGTATTTTCGTGATACTGATAATTGGTTTTGTGAGGAACTGGAGGACTTTGTAGTTATATATTTTATTTTTGCACAATGTATCGGTTTTATGTGTTTTGCTTCCCGTTACGACACAGCAAAAGGACGTTTAGCTCCTATTGTTCTTACTTATTTTGTTTACGAGGAGGAGCAACAACAACAACAACAACAACAACAACAACAACAACAACAACAACAACAACAACAACAAGAGCAACAACAACATCAACAACAACAACAACAACAACAGCTGCAGGATGAAAGCGGTGGTCAACAATTTTCAGAACCGTATTATTTTCACAACCCATTAGCACTATAACAACAAGTCTATGAACAGTAGATATACCGGTAGCTGTGTTCCTTCCACCATTTTTTTCTTTTATTTTTACCTTTTTTTGTAATGTAATGGCGATGACCTAGCTATATAAAGACACCTATCTGGGCCATATTCTTAACATTTAATTCGTCTACCAAGGACACACATTTGACAAGGCTTTCGTCGGAGTTGTGGGTAAATCCAGGAGCAGTTTTATGACCCCAGTGGCAGCTTGACCCTTCTTCTGTACCATGAACCTAAAATATCACTCATAAGAACTCGACTGATCTCCATTTCGGCCTTTTGAGATAGTTGATGTGAGTACCGAAAGCGTCTAACAGCACCGACCTCCACCCGAAATTGACCTCTCTTTTTGGGCCACTCTTCTCACTTCTTTGGAACAGTACTTGGTGGGCTTCTTTTGTTTTTCATGTGTTTGCCCTTTGAGCTGCTTCCTTAATCATAAATAAAAAGATCCCGACTTCGAATCCCGCGCTGCCTTCTTCCTACCGCAGCTTCGTCAGGAGGCCGTGCGGAGATCACTATAGAAGCCTTGTGTCGATAATGCTTACGACATTAGGACAAGTGGAGCATCAGGGGGGGGAAGGGGGGAGAACGTGAATCTTGAAAATAGGCGTTACTATAAATATCGCACCAGAAAATGACATCGACCTCCTTCCGTGTTGAGTAGCATAGCCTATTATGCAGCGCCTGAAGAGGGATATTGCAGCAGGAGCCTCAGAAATAGGTGTTGCTGTATTCATTTCGCTGCGGTAACACATGCTTATAAATTTAGGTTCATTTTTAAACGTCTCGGTCTCCCATAACGACTATTTTCCAAGGCCACAGAGAAGATTAACCGGGTCTCCATGAGTGAGTAATTGTTCCCGTTCAAAGTGCAGAAGTCGGGTAAAACTATCACTATAAAAAAAAATAGCATCACAAAACAGTCCATGAAAAGCCCAGAAACTTAATCTACGACTCACTTCATATAGGTACTTAACCCTTTCAATACGTGACGCAGACATTGGCGTCACAGTATGGAAAGGGTTAAGAGGAAATGGAAGATAATTAATCCTCTTCTAAACCTCTTAATCCTTTTTCATTTCCTCTTAATCCTCTTCTAAACCTCTTAAGAGGAAATGAAAGAGGATTAAGAGGTTTAGTAGAGGATTCATAGGTTTAGAAGAGGATTAAGAGGTTTAGAAGAGGATTAATCCCCTTCCATTTCCTCTTAAGCTGAAAAGGAACACGAAATAACAATCAAATTTCATCTTATTTTCATGTATTAGGCTACGAGCAATACCCGCACCACCACCACTGCAATAAATATATACACTACTACTTCTACTACTACTATTATTACTATCACAACCACTACGACTCACTTCATATACTTAAACTGAAAAGGAACACGAAATAACAATAAAATTTCATCCCATTTTCATCTAGTAGGCTACGAGTTATACCAGCATCACCACCACCCCTATAAATAATTCAATATATATAGCCTACTACTACTTCTACTACTACTATTATTATTATCACAACCACTACTTCCTCTTCTTATCACCACTACAGCAAAAATACACAACAGCAAGAAAGCAAACACAATGATAACTCGTGATTATATATATATTTTTTTTTCACCTCCATTTCCTCTCCATTTTTAGTTCTCGTTTGATTCCTCCCGTACACTGTTCAAATGTTTTAATAGCCTACCAATGTCCAGTACGTGTTGCCTATATTGTCGCCTTAATTAAAAGTGTATGAGTATATATTTTCTTGGGTTAGAAGTATATTTAACAGATCTTTATTTATTTGTAGCTACACCCATTTTTTAGTTTCTGTGTTTTATTATAGTGAAAGTTTTTGCGGGTCCTGAAAATGTCCTTCGTTCGGCTCTGTGTTGTATTTCTTTTCTTTTTTTCTTTCGAGTTGTAAGGGGATTGATTGTTCTTATGTTTTGATTTATATAATTTTTCTCCAGCATTGTTGATTTGTGTGGGTGACTGTATTGAATTTTTCCGTGGTATGTGTGTTTATGGATGTTCGTACGCTCTCTCTCTCTCTCTCTCTCTCTCTCTCTCTCTCTCTCTCTCTCTCTCTCTCTCTCTCTCTCTCTCTCTCGTCTTTTTCCTCCTCTTTTTTTCCATCTTCCTCTTCTTTTCATTCTACCTTTTCGTTTTCCTTCTTTTCTTTTTCCTTCTTTTCCTGTCTTTCTGTATTCTCCATTATGTTCCTCTTCTTACTCCAGTTCTCTCTCTCTCTCTCTCTCTCTCTCTCTCTCTCTCTCTCTCTCTCTCTCTCTCTCTCTCTCCGGGGGGGTCGGCCATTCACAAATCCCTGGCCACCACGCCGCCCTCTACCTTCACCAAAGACACGTGACCTTCAATATTACGTCCCTGACCACCTGACTCTGGTTGACTTGCTAACTTTTAAGCCATGGCGTGTAGATAATAAACGAACATCACATTCCCAAGGCTGCGTTTTATAATCTTCATTCGACTTGACAGGTGCAGGCAGGCGGGCAGGGCGGGTGGGATAGGTGGGAGGTGAAGGGGGGTAGGATAAGGGCTGAGAACGGGGAGGGGGAACCTGTGTGTGGGGGCTGATAAGGGCTGCGTGCTGACGTCAGAGATCTGAGTGTGACGCCACTGACTCCACGTCGTCATAGCAACGGCGCCAGGATCAATAAACACTTCAATAAGGTATCAGTATATCGTCCGTGGAGTAGCGATAAGCCTATGTATCGTTTGAGGCTTGGTAGTGTATGGGGAAGGGAAGAGAAGGAGGAGTAATATAGGAGTATTGGAAGTGCCGTGGGTGGTGCGCGCGCCGGGGAGCTTCAGGCAGGCAGTCCTTTCCCGACCATCCCAGAAGCAGCAGCAACAGCAAGGTAGGTCGTGGCGCTAACCTCCTTTACCTACTTCATAGCTTACCACCTCCTGCACGCCGCACTAATGATGCAGGAGAAACACAATTGCGTCGGAGGAGAGCCATACGAGGCGCTTGGGTGGTGTACGAACTCCCATTTCCCTCGCGATTCTTGAGACTCTCCAGATGGTGCGTGTTGGGTCGCCTGGCACTGCTGGAAGCATATGAAGCTGCCGCTGGTGCCTGCAGAGCCCAGCGGCGGCGTGCGGGGATATCAGGGCGGCGAGGGAGGGTGCACGCCGCCGTCACCTCGTCCCAGAACTTCGGGAGGGCGTGGGCACGAGTGACAGCTGTTAGCCTTGTCACATTGTTTTCCCTCCTCGAAGTCGGAATTCAATGGTGCAAAGGGAGGGACAGACAGTAAACAATCACCCAAAACAAAGTGTATGTGAAACTAGGGATGGGATACCGTAGACTTTTTAGCCCGTATTCAACATGTGTTCGTCCTTGATCTCTTCCTCTTATGCTAATCTTTCTATGACGAGGAGAGGGACACAGTAAACAATATCCAAAATGCAGTGTATGTGAAACTAGGGTTAAGATACCGTAGACTTTCCCCCCGTATTCAACATGTGTTCGTCCTTGCTGCCTCTTTCTTATGCTAATGATCTTAAAGTGATGGGGAGAAGTGACAGACAGTTAATAACCACCCATAACGTATTGTATGTAAAACTAGGGTTAGGATGCCGTAGACTTTTCGCCAGTATTCAACATGTGTTCGTCCTTGTTTCCTCCCTCTTATGATAATCTTGGTGACGAGGAGAAAGACAGACAGTACAGTAAACAATCCACCAAAACGCAGTGTATATAAAACTAGGGTTAGGATACCGTAGACTTTTATCCATATTCAACATGTGTTCGTCCTTGGTAGTACATTACTCCCATGCTAACGAGTCCCCAGGAAGCAGGGAATCCAAGGTGACGGGCGGAGTTATTATTCAATTCACCCTCTGGCGTAAATAGGAAGAATTTTAAGCTTGGGGTGCTTATCATATTCAACGTCCAGTGCAAGAGAGATAAACGGAAACCATATTCACATTTATTATTGTTGTAAGAGACGAAACAGCTCCAATATTGGTAGGAAGGGTTTAGATGTGTATTTATATTCAATTAGTATCGTGTTGTTAAGAGGAAGATACGTGGTTTGTACTTTTGTCGTTTGTGAAAGCAACGGCAAGACTATGATAGGCTATTCACATACCACCCTTTCCTTCCTGTAACAGCTGGCAGGGAAGGTTAGACTTGACAATGTAGATAATGATACTACTACTACTACTACTACTACTACTACTAATAATAATAATAATAATAATAATAATAAAAATAAAACCAAGGATGACTATGCTATTCCGAAGAGCTAAATGCATAAATAGATCAGTAAATAAATACATCATCATCATCATCATCATTTCTTAACGTTATTTACATCTCCGTCTGGCATATGCTCTTATTAGCGGTTTTTTTTTATATTATTGTTACCTTTTTTTTAGTGCCCTTGAGCTGTCTCCTTTGTTGTGAAAAAAGAAAAAAGATCTCCACTTGGTCCTCTGTCTGGCTTGATTTATGCAGTTCCTTGGTAGCCACTCTGTTATCCATCTGTCATCATTTCTACGCATATGTCCTGCTCGTGTCCCGTTCTTGTTTTTATATATAAATACCACCTAACGTCAACTATGAGGCAGCACGGTTTTTCTCTTTTTTTCTGCAATACGGCGTCGCTGCCTCATAGAACATGTTGCCTTCATTAGTACTTGAAGTTTCTATGAGTAATATCTTGGCACGAATCTATCCTTTATTTTTTACCGTAGTCAGTATTAGTAACAGTGAGTAGCGGGCTTTTTTTCACATTTGTTACCCTTTTTTATGCCCTTGAACTGACCCCTCTGCTGTAAAAATAAACAAAAAACGATATTCCCGTCTTCCAATGAATACTTCGGGAATCATATAGCCGTATTTGCTCTGGTCAGAATTTTGTTTTGAAATGGTGAGTCTGAAAAATCTTCCCTTCCGTTCGTAATACTGAAATAATATAAAAGTAATGAGATTTTTTTCCCACAAATATAGCTTCCCCGTGTTTGCTCTAAAAATTCCGACAGTTTTGTTTCACATATTTTAATGCTCAGATATGTACCCTTATCTATAACGTTAATTAATTATCTTCTGTGCTATCTTGTAATGTTAAACCACTGATATTATTCTTTCAAATCTGGCGTTGTAATATATGAAGACTGATTTGTAGTTCTTTCCACTAATAATTCCTTACTTCTCTGCAATATCAAGATTCTGACAGCTGTTATTTCGTATGAGTAATAGAAAGCTTCTGGTCTTTTCTTGGATCCTCACTTCCTCATACTATTAGACACTGATAGTTTTCTTTTTCTTGCACTGTACATATTATTAACACTGATCGTTCCTTCTATCACCCCTATTGTAATCTAAGGACACAAATAGCTTCTTCCTCTTCCCTGATGTGACACTATGGGCCGTATTTTAAAACATTTCGTTGCCCAAGTTCACATATTTGACAAGACTTTCGTATGAGTTTGGGCATTTCCAGGAGTAGTTTTATGACCCTGGTGGTAGTTTGACCTTTCCCCAGTAGCATGAGCCTAAATAAACACTCATTAGAACCCGACTGACACCTTCTTTGACCTTTAGAAAGAGTTGATGTGAGAAGTGAAAGTGTCTGATAATACCACCCTATATATTGTAACGGCTCCATTTTCTGTTCCCCCCAGGCATGAAGGTGTGGGAGGGCGTGACTCTGGTGCTGTGGGCGGCGGTGGCGTCAGCCCGCGCCGCCTCTCTGGCCAAGGTAAGAGTGATGTGTGTATTGTGCCGTGTGCCGATATAAAGGCGTGCCTGAGCTGGGATCATGAGGGAGGGGAAGGGACGAGCGGCAGGGAGATATTAGGATATATTGTATATCTGTCAGTAGGTTATTCATGCTTTCTGGAGGGCTTGCAGTTTGATATTCGGCCTTTTTTCCTTAGTTTTAGCCTTTGTAAATGCTCACGAGACACAGATGGTCAGGGGAAACGGAGATGCCAATAGGTACTCGGCGGCGACAGAGCAGTGGGGGAAGTAGGCTAAGGGGGCTATTACACTGGGCAAAATTTCCGTTGATCTTCAGTCAAACCACGATTCCGCTGGCGTGGTTCTCCTGTTTCCGTGGTTTTCTGACGTGTCCACGATCTTCCAAAGCTAGGGTAGATTTCACCGAAGGACGACGATATAACTCACCATCATCATCAGCAGCAATAACAAGAAACAAATGAGAACCACGTTGCGGAAATCGTGGTTTGACTGAAGATCCACGGAAAATTTGCCTAGTGTAATAGCCCCTTAACACGATAAGGCTATAAGGATGCGATGCTCGTGAGTGTGGGTTCGCTCCCGTCACTTTTAAAGACTTGTTTCTTCGCCACTACCGACTGTGTATACTGCTAACCCGTCTACATCACTGAATGGCGGGAACGAGACCCTAAAAGCACTCAAGCCTCGACTCGGAAACATCGGAAAAGTGCGCCACAGCTGTTTGACGAGCAGAGACTGTCACCCAAGCAATGATGCCAAGTCCGTGAGTCCAACCCTGAAGGATTATCCCCGCCAGCTCTCGTGGAACCGTCTATAGTCCTGTTAATATTCTAGAGAGCAAGATCTGGGTGTAAGTCGGCGAAGCACTGAGGTTTATGGGAAATATTATGTGCATATCACTAACTCCAAAATGTGTGTCAGCGGAGCAGTGGTCAGGGAAGAAGAGTAACCTTGATATATAAGTGACAGCTAGATAGAGGTCAAGATGGACAGTAACCTCAATGAGCGTGTCAGTGGACCAGGAAGAATATGGTAATCACAATGTGTTTCGAATCAGTGGCCAATGAAGATAGCGAGTAAGCCCGAATGATCGTATTACAAACGCTCTTGAATTTGACCATTTCCTAGTAATAATTAGGAAGATAGTAACGTTAGCAAGTTAGTAACATTAGGATGATAGTAACATTAGCAAGATAGTAATATTAGGAAGATAACATTAACAAGATATAGTAACTTTAGAAAGAGAATGAATAGTAACATTAATACACGATAGTTACATTAGGAAAATAGTAACATTAGCATAAGATTGTAACCTCATCAAGATAATAAAAGTAACATTAGCGTTTTGGCATAACTGTGGTAGAGGAAGAGCAAGAGAAGGAAGGTAGGTAGGTAGGTATTATAGGCAGGTAGGTAGGGTCGACACGTAGGTAGGAAGGAAGGTAGAGAAAGGATGAGAGTGGTGGAGGAAGAGGAAGCGAGGAAGTTACAGTAGGAGGGAAGGTATAGGAAGAGTGGTAAAGGAGGGAAGCTGAGTAGGAAGTGAGGAAGAGGTAGAGGAAGATAATGATAAAGGAAGGGGAAGAAAGGAAAAGGAAGGTATAAGAAGAAAGGAAAAGGAAGGTATAGGTAGGAAGGATTGAAGAGAATGTCAAAGGAAGGGGAATAGAGGGAAAGGAAGGTATTGGTAAGAAGAATGGCAAGAAGGTATCGGAAGAGAGTAAGTAGGTAGGGAGATAGGAAGGAAGGCTGAGGAAGAGAGTACCGACTAACCTACCTAACCTTTCTCCGTGTCGACGCTGCAGGAGTCTACGAGTTCCGAGTTCGAATGGAAGCACCACAACAATCAGGAGCTGGAGGCGGCGCTGCGGCAGGTGGCGAGCCGCTGCCGGGACGTGACGCGGCTCTACGCCCTCAGCGAGCCCTCCGTCAGGAACGTGCCGCTGTGGGTGCTGGAGATGAGCGACAAGCCTGGCCAACATGAGGAGCGTGAGTACTCTGCGGCGACATTGTTCCCATGTTATTTACGATGCACGAGATAGCTGCGCCCATATTGACTGATTGATTGATTGTGTATTGCTGCAAAAGTACACAACGAAGGAGAAGGGAGGAACATGCCATCCCGACCTCAGGCAATACTACAATACAATACAATACGATACATAAAGTGATTTGCAGTTATACAGGAGACATGTGTACTACGATATCGCATTCTCAAACATTTCGGGGGTCGCACGCTCACATTTGATAAGGCTTTCGTAGAGGTTCTGGGTATTTCCGTGGGTAGTTTGTTAAGGTTTCTGCGCTACGAATGTGAAAAAAAAACCCTCGTGAGAACCGGATAATCTCTTTTGTGGACTTTGGATATATTTGTGAGAGCTGGAAGCGTCTGAGAATACTGGCCCAGGACAAAAACAAGACAAGATTATATAGCATTCTTTTTCCTTGCCTATCAATCAATCAATCAATCAAAACAAAGAGATGTAACACAAGACCAAGAAAAAAATAGGAAAAATGATGTAGCTTTCCTCCTTTTTTTACCGTATAAGAAAGAACAAAACCAAGCAAGATTATATAACGCTTTCTTTTTTCTTTTTTTTCGCGATACAGAAGACAAGGCAAAACAAAACCAGACAAATTCTTTAACTTTTTTTCTCTTTATTTTTACGATGCAAGAAACAAAAGCGAAACGAAAGGATCTTACAGTTTTTTTCCTTTTTCTACAACACACGAGACAAGAGCAAAACAGAATCACGTAACATTAGTATTCCTTTTTCCACCGTACAATAAACAAAATAAATAAAAAACAATATTATGTAACATCTTTTTTTATATTTTTACGACTAGCGGACAGGACAAAGGGTAAAGAAAATTATATAAAAGAAAAAGTAAGTTCCGTAAGAATGATAAGCTTTGGTTCCAGAAATGTCCTTATATCCCTCTTGAAGGAGTTTAACGTTTAAGTCGTAGTAAGGAAGAATATCGAGTATTTGCTTGCGTTTGTGAGTTTGCCGCATCGACTGACGACGTGGTATGTGTGTGCATGCTTGCGTGCGTGAAGATGCCGCACCGACCGACTGACTGACTGACTAACTGACTGACTGCTTGTGAGTGTGTATTTTAGCTTGCGTTTGTGGACATGGCGCACTGACTAACTGACTAACTGATTATGTGTGCCCGTGTGTGCGTGTGAATATGCCGCACTGACTAAGTCACTAATTGACTGGCTTTTTGTGTACATACATGGCTGTGCGTGCATTTGTGCGTGCGTGTGTAAGCTGCATCGTATGAATAATGGATTAACTGCTTGTATGCTTGTTGCTAGTACGTTCTCGTGTGTGTGTGTGTGTGTGTGTGTGTGTGTGTGTGTGTGTGTGTTCTGACAGCGCTTAGAAGATACAGTTTATCCAATATTATCTCGCCATTTTAGGCTGCGTATTTTTCCTATCCATTTCCCTGTTCACCCAGCACGCCTTGCCTAATTTATGTGTTCCGTTTATTATTCCTCAGTGGAACCCGAAATCTAATGGTCCTTTTTTCCTGTTCACTCTCACGTGCTGCCTGTTATGTGTGTTGTTCCGTGTTAATTCGCAGTGGAACCCTAATACTTATGGTCCTGTTCACCCTCACGCCTTCCCTGATCTGTGTGTTCCGTTTATTACTCCGCAGTGGAACCCTAATACTTATGGTCCTTTTCCCTGTTTACCCTCGCCCCTTCCCTGATATGTGTGCTCCGTTTATTACTCCGCAGTGGAACCCGAATTCAAGTACGTAGCCAACATGCATGGTAACGAGGTGGTGGGGCGCGAGCTACTGCTGGGGCTGGCCAACTATCTGTGCGAGGGTTGGCGCTCCGGGGACAAGGACGTCTTCAACCTGCTGACCACCACGCGCATCCACCTCCTGCCCTCCATGAACCCCGACGGATGGCAGCTGGCGACGGAGACGGTGAGTAAGTGTGTGGGGGAGAAGGGGGGGAGGGGGAGTGTCATCCATCCATTCGTCGGGGTAGGAGAGGACAAGGAGAGGAGGGTAGGGTAGCTTTGTGTGTGTATGTGTGTGTGTGTGTGTGTGTGTGTGTGTGAGAGAGAGAGAGAGAGAGAGAGAGAGAGAGAGAGAGAGAGAGAGAGAGAGAGAGAGAGAGAGAGAGAGAGAGAGAGAGAGAGAGAGAGAGAGAGAGAGAGAGAGAGAGAGAGAGAGAGAGAGTGGTTTTATGGTAAGGGAGGCAACTCAAGGATAAAAACAAAAACAAAAACAATACAAAAAATAGAAACAAAAAACTCCCTAAATTCTGTTACGGCAAAAAAAAAAAAAAAAAAAACGTGAGGCCAGAAGAGGTGTGTGTGTGTGTGTGTGTGTGTGTGTGTGTGTGTGTGTGTGTGTGTGTGTGTGTAAAAGCACGCACCAGACATTGATTTTATTTTTTTTACAAGTCCGGTGCGGAGATGCGTTTGACAATCCCATTTATTATATTTTTACGACATTTCACGTTATAAAGATACAAACTAAAGGCCAAATAAGAACTGCAAAAAAAAAAAAAAAAAAAAGAAATACGCGTAACATGCTGCTTCGACAAAAAAAAAAAAAATCTCAGTCTGCAGAATATCAAATTTAGTTCTAGCGTTGTCATGATATTCCCTGTTGAAGGAGTTTAAGTAAGGAAGGATACAATGCAGTGGAAGAAAGGCTGTTCAAGCGTTTACCTGCGAAATAGATGAAAGAATGTTGTTAAGGTAGCCGCAGCAATACATATATATATAGGTGTTCACTCCAAGGTATCTATAACACAATACACATAGATAGATAGATCGATAGATAGATAGATAGATAGATATTGACCACAGCAAAATAATGTATTACAATCACAAAAATAGACTTGGCAAAACAATATGGTCCTACTGTCATGAATTCTCTGAGTTGAAAAAAAAAAAGACATGGAACACACACAACGTCTATCTATACAAACAAACGTATGAAACACAAATAAAGCAAATCAAACACATCTCACACACATAAAACACATAACACGAGACAAATGACACGCATCAACCATCATTTAACACATAAAACACACATAAAACAGATAAAACACAACACACAAAACATATAACACACGTGGAAAACAAGACAAATAAAACATCACACATAAAACCCATAAAACACATCAAACACACATTAAACACAACACACAAAACATATAAAACACGTAGAAAACAAGACAAATAAAACACTCACACATAAAACCCATAAAACACATCAAACACACACAAAGTCCCATGGAACATACATAGCCAGGTGTTCTCAGGTGTCCGGGGTCTTTCTCCTCCAGGGCGGACGGGACTACCTGGCGGGTCGGACCAACAACAACAGCGTGGACCTCAACAGGGACTTCCCGGACCTGGACACCGTCATGTACATCAACGAGGCGCGGCACACCACCAGGAACAACCACCTGATGGAGCTGCTGCAGAGCCTCGACTACCAGGTAAGGGGGAGGGGGGAGGGAGAGAGAGAGAGAGAGAGAGAGAGAGAGAGAGAGAGAGAGAGAGAGAGAGAGAGAGAGAGAGAGAGAGAGAGAGAGAGAGAGAGAGAGAGAGAGAGAGAGCAAGCAGGTGTGCATGCGTGTGTGTGTATACAATTATGTAAAAGGTTAAGTAAATAGATAGATATAGATAGATAGACGGATAGATAAATAGATAGATAGATAGATAGATAGATAGATAGAGAGAAGGCAGTTCCGTCACTTAGTGTATATAGTATAATGAACTAACAGGTATGCAGAAATCGTACAGATAAAGTCAGATATATTGTACACGCTATCAATTACAGAAGTGCAGAAACCAACCTTTCCTTTTTCCCCCTCTTCTCTTTTTCTCTTCCTTCCTCCTCCTTTTCTTCTACTTCCTCGTTTTCTTCCTTTTCCTCCTTCCTCCTCCTCCTTTCCTCCTTCTGCTTCTTCCTTTTCTTCTTCGTCCTCCCTATAGTTTTCTCCTTCCTTTTCCTCTTCCTCTCTTTTCTCCTCCTCCTTTCCTCCTTCCTAATCCTCTTTTTTCTCCTTCTTCCTCCTCCTTTTCTCCTTCCTCCTCCTTTCCTCTTTCCTCTTCTTCCTTACCTTTTTCATCGCGTGCTTTTGAATGTTTGAATCAAGAATGTAGTTGTTAAGTTGGGGGCATACACTAAAGATGCGCGTGACCTCAGTGCTCATCTCCGACGCACAACTAAGTAGGCTCTCCACTAACTCCCTCTCTCTCCCTCTCTCTTCCTCCTCACAGCCGCAGCCGGAGACGTGGGCTGTGATGAAGTGGGTCATGAACACGCCTTTCGTCCTCTCCGCCAACTTCCACGGCGGCGACCTCGTGGCTAACTACCCCTACGACGCCTCCCGCTCCGGCGCTACCCACGAATATGCCAACAGCCCCGACGACGAGACCTTCAGGTGGGGGAGACCGATAGATGGATAGATTGATAGATAGATAGACATAGATAGATATAGAGAGATGGATAAATATAAATAGATAGATGGATAAATATATAGATGGATAGATAGATAGATAGATAGATAGATAGATAGATAGATAGTCAGTCAGTTAGTTTGTTTTCTTCTTCGTACTGCTATTTCTACTACTACTACCACTACTACTACTTCTATTACTTCTACTACTACCACCACTACTACTACTACTACTACTACTACTACTACGACCAATAAAACTCATCCTCTTCTTCCTTCTGTTCATCCTCGTCGTCATCCTCCTCTTCCTCCAGGCACTTGGCCCGCGTGTACGCCACCCACCACCCTGAGATGTCCAGCTCGAGCACACAGCCCTGCTTCCCCGGTGACAACAAGTTCGGCGACAAGGGCGGCGTCACTAACGGCGCCGAGTGGTACAGCGTGCAGGGAGGTGAGTCACGGGGCTAGAGGCTGGCCGGTGTCCGGTTACTCTTGGTTTTATATGAGTTTCCCCTTTTGCTTAGCTTGTTTGTTGGTTTTCTTTTTCAAGACCTTTGCTTCTGCGTTTGTCTGGGTTTTCTTTTATTTTTGTTATAGTTTCCCCTTGCTAGTTATGTTGTTTTATTTTATTAGATCTTGTTTGCTTGCTTATTATATTGTGTTTGTTAGTTTTATTTTTGTTATTGCATTTCCTCTACTTTCTCTTGTACGTGGTTTTTCTAGTGTATTAAATTTTCGTCTTATATGATATTGTGTTCTTTTGCTATACGTCTTTCTTTATTTTTTCACTTCATTACTTACTTATATAACTTTTTTTGTCCTCTTCTTTTTCATATTACTGCTAAAACTACAGTATACATTTCTAAGGCTTTTTTCTGCATGTTTATATTTCATCATTCCCTTAACATCTCGGTATATATTTTGTAGACTGGATTTATTGTTTCTTCCATGCTTGTAGAATGAGCTTACCGTATCTCTAATAAGTATACGAGTGCCTACCAAGAGCCGTAACCCAACAACGTATCAAGACACTTCTCCACCCGAAATTGACCTCTCTATACTTTTATCTTTTTTTTATTTTTTTATATTTTTTTTAGGAGCAGCGGTTAGTAGGCTTTTTTTTCTACATTTGTTTTTGTTGCCCTTAATGCTGCTTCCTTTCCTGTAAAAAAAGAGAGAAAAAAAAAAGATGAATATAGTACCTGACTCCACCTCTCTGTACAGGTATGCAGGACTTCAATTACCTGGCCTCCAACGACATGGAGATCACGCTGGAGGTGGGCTGCGTCAAGTACCCGCCCGCCTCGGCCCTCAAGACTGAGTGGGAGAGGAACAAGGACGCGATGCTGGAGTATATGTGGCAGGTGAGTAAGACACCGTACCCTCAGACTCTTTCGGCTCTTACAACTATTTCGAAAGGTCACTGAGGAGATGCGTCGAGTTATCATGACCCTTTTTCACGTCACCACTACCACCCTGGCTACAGCTACTTAAACATCCTCTGACCCCACCACAACCTCCCTCCCCCACCATCACTACTACAACCCTGACTACAACTACTTAATGAATAACAAAGGCAAGTGAGAGGGTATTAAGGGAAGGAAGGAGGTAAGAATGGAAGGAGCTGAAGGAAGTTAAGGGAAGAAGAGTTAACCACCATCACCACCCGCTCCTCCCTTCCCCCCACCCCCCACTACAACCCTTATATCTCCCCCCATATCCCCCCTTCCCCACACCACCACTACAACCCTCATATCTCCCCCTCCCTCCCCTCCCAGGCACACACCGGGGTCAAGGGGGTAGTTCGCGACGCCCTCACCGGCCAAGGTCTGCCCAACGCCATCATCCACGTCAAGAATGTCACCCGCTTCAACGACACCCACGTGAGGGATGACCACATCAACCACGACGTGACCTCCGGTGGGTGGATGAGTGGATGAGGCTGGGTGGATGAGGGTGGTGGTTGCGTTGGGTGGATGCCTTGAGTGAGTGCGTGGATTGGTGAGCGAATAAGAATGGGGTTGGATGAAATTGATGGATGCATTGGGTGAGGGTGTGTGAGACTGACTGGGTGAAGGTGGATGAGACTAGGTGATTGGTTGTTTGGATAAGTGGGTGGATGCGCTGGATGAGAGAATGGGTGAATACAGGAGGGTGGATGCTGTGAGTAAGCGGGTGTGTTGGGTGAAGATGGATGAGATGCCGGTAGATTGGGTGTTTAATTAAGTGTGTGGCTTGATGGATGAAAAAAATAGTGAGTACAGGAGGGTGGATGCGTTGGGTGAGAATGGATGAGACTGGGTGGATGAGGATGGGTGAGACTAGAGAGATAGGTTGTTTGGATGAGTATGTGGAATGATGGATGAATGAATGGGTGAGTGCAAGATGTTAGATGGTTGAGTGTGGATGAGCCTAGAAGATTGGCATTGTTCTCTTTAAAAATGCCCGTTATTTCATTTTACTTTTGCCTCCATTGACATTTCCAGCCAGAGAGAGAGAGAGAGAGAGAGAGAGAGAGAGAGAGAGAGAGAATCGAAACTTTTTAACTTGCTCGTGCGAAACATTTCCTATTAGTTAAGAGGGAAGGAAGAGGGGAGGAAATGGCCCAGACAGACTCGTGGAAGGTACGTCGCGGGCTCTTCTCTGGCAACAACGCCCACTCAGAAACCGTTGAAAGAGCAAGGACTTCTTCATCTTCTTCTTTTTCATTTTCTTTTTTCGTCTTCTTCTTCATCTTCTTCTTCTTCTTCTTCTTCTTCTTCTTCTTCTTCTTCTACTACTGCTACTAATTCTTCTTCTTCTTCTTCTTCTTCTTCTTCTTCTTCTTCTTCTTCTTCTTCTTCTTCAGCTTCATCATCATCATCATCTTTTTTTTTTTTTCTTCTTCTTCTTCTACTTCATCTTAATCTTAATCTTAAGCTTCTTCTTCATCTTCATCCTCTTCTTCTTCTTCTTCTACTTCTTCTTCTTCATCTTCTTCTTCTTCTTCTTCTTCTTCTTCGTCTTCTTCTTCTTCCTAATGCATCACGTCTGTATATTGTTTCGGTCTTAAGAGTTTCAATGTCTCGCTTCTTGGGTTCGAAACAGATGAAACAAATTATTGGAAGCACACACACACGCGCACACACACACACACACACACACCAGTTATATTAAGCACAGTATCGTAGTGAGAGTGGTTTGAATGTCTTTTTTTGTGAGCGTTAATTAAATGCCTCTGAAAAAGTTATATAAAATCGATAAACGTAAAATATTGGTTAAATGTACCGGATGTGACGCGTGACGAACTGGTGTGACGCAGTATAAGATATTTGTGAAGTACTCTGTGACGGAAGGATGTGCAGTTATGAGTGTGACGCAGTGATGTGGTCTTACAATGTGACGTTTTGTGTGAAGAAGTGACGCAGTGATGTGGCGTGTAGATATATAATTTATTGATGAGACGTAGAGATGTGACCTATACTACCTGTCTATCTTAGTGATGTGCCGCTGTGATGTGACCTATAGTTGTCTACCTTATTGATGTGACGTAGTGATGTGACCATGGATGAAACGAACAATACTTTTCTAACTTATGAATGTGACCTAGAAATATGTGCAACTAAGAGATTGCTGCAGTGATGTGACGTATAGTACCTGTCTAACTTAGTGATGTGCCTGAGAGATGTGGCCTAACTCGTGTGTAACTAAATGATGTGCCGTAAAGATGTGACCTAACTTGAGAATATGGTACAGAAGAAGGGTCAAACTACCACCAGGGTCATAAAAGTACCTCTGGAAATGCCCCGAACACCTACGAAAGCCCTATCAAATGTGATGTCTAGCTTCATGATGTGACTTAGAGATGTGACCTAACGTGTGACGCCTTCCAGTTCACGGCGGGGAGTTACTGGAGTCTGCTGATGATGTGACGCTAAAATGTGACGTATACTTGTTTGACCTAGTGATGTGACGCGGGGATATGCCGTTGTGATGTACTCTTGAGATATGACGTAACCTGTGACGCCCTTTACAGTTCGCGGCGGGGAGTACTGGCGTCTGCTGGTGCCCGGGGACTACGAGGTGACGGCGGCGGCGGAGGGGCACCTGCCGCTCACACACTCCATCACAGTTACCAACACGCCGCACACCCAGGCCATCAGGCGGGACTTCGACCTCAGCCCCATCCTGGACGACGCCTTCCTGCAGCAGCTGTCCGCGGTGAGTGACTCTGAGCTCGGGAAGGACTAAGTCTCTATATACCAAGTCAGGTCACTCTGCTTCAAAACTGCGACCGGTACGCGAAGGAGGCGGTTTTGGGGCGGAGCATCCTGATATTAATTTAGGGAACGCTGCACCCAAGAGAGATGCTAGGTTACTAATTTAATAGGGTTAGGTTATTAAAATGCGATGGGACTAGGCTATTCATCTGGGACTAGATTACTTTGATGGGACTAGGTTACTGAATTACTAGGGCTAGGTTACGAATTCAATAGGGTCAGGTTATTAGAATGCGGTGGGACTAGGCTATTCATCTGGGACTAGATTACTTTGATGGGACTAGGTTACTGAATTACTAAGGCAGGGTTATGAATTAGAAAACTGGTCACAACTTACAGCTACAAACTTAGGAGGACAATGGAGTATCAGAATCACTCAAAATGCGCGAAAATCTATAGAAAAAGCGTGTTAATTACCTCGAGGGGCATTAGAGTGAGCTTATAAAGGAAAAGGAAGAGGTAGGTAAGATTTTCTAGGCCAGTTTAACACTCACATGAATTTTTTTTTTCTTAATTGTCACTTTGTTTGTTAATTTAGTTCATTTATATTTAACATCTCGAAACACACACCATTCATTCAACCATAATTATATACTTACAATGTACACAGTGTAAGTATTGGGGTCTATACAAAGCCGCGTTAGTAGGTAAGAAGAGTGGTTAGATGTCAAAGGAAGGTATGTAAGGGAAGGAAGGGAGAAAGGGGTGATGGTGGAGGGTGAAAAGGGTAAGGAAGGGGTATGTGAAGTATTGTGGGAAGGGTAGAGAAGGGTGAAGAGGAGGGTAAATAAGGAGGAGGAGGGGAGGAAAGGAGGGGGGGGTTAATGATGATGGTGGTGGTGAAGGGAAGGGAAGGGAAGGGAAGAGAAAGGAAGGGAAGGGAAGGGTAGTGAAAGGAAGTGGAGGGAAGGAAAGGGAAGGGAAGGGAAGGGAAGTAAAGTGAAGGGAAGGAAGTGAAGTGAAGGGAAAGGAAGAGAAGGGAAGGGAAAGGAAGGGAAGGGAAGGGAAGTAAAGTGAAGGGAAGGAAGTGAAGTGAAGGGAAAGGAAGAGAAGGGAAGGGAAGGGAAGGGAAAGGGAAAGGAAGGTAAGGATAGGGAAGGAAAGTAAAGTGAAGGGAAGGGAAGGAAAGTGAAGTGAAGGAAAGGGAAAGGAAAGGAAGTGAAGGGAAGGGAAAGTGAAGTGAAGGGAAGGAAAGGAAAGGGAAATGAAATAAAGGGAAGGGAAAGGAAGAGAAGGGGCAAGGGAAAGGAAAGAAAGGAAAGGGAAGGGGAGAAAAAAGCTAATTAAGGAGAAAAAAATAATGAATGAGGGAATCGATATATTATTATTATTATTATTATTATTATTATTATTATTATTATTATTATTATTATTATTATTATTATCATCATCATCATCATTCTTATCCTCACTGTTATTCTGAGTGTCAATCTCTCTCTCTCTCTCTCTCTCTCTCTCTCTCTGGGATCTTGAAAGCTGGAGAGGGGGAGGAGGGGAGGAGGGGGAAGGGGAGAGGGAGAGGAGGGAAAGGAGGAAGGAAGGGGGGGGAGGAGGAGGAGGAGAGGAGGAGGAAGGAAGGGAGACAGGGGAGGAAGAGGAGGAGGAGAGAGAGAGAGAGAGAGAGAGAGAGAGAGAGAGAGAGAGAAGGGAGGAAAGGGAGGGAGGGGCGGGTGTCAGGGTGGTCGACGTGTGTGGTCTGGTCTCGACGTGGGTGGCCCGAGCTACCTGGTGGACCACACACAGCGGGCGGGTCCACTTTTCGGCGCGGGGGAGGACACACGCACCCAACACCATACCCTTCCCTATAGGACCCAAACCCACCCTTATAACACCCCTATAACCTAACAGTACCAATAAAGTCCCCCAAAGACCGTCTAATAAGTGCCAAGGAGATTAGAGTTAGAGTAAGTGGCGTTAGTTGTGGTGGTGGTGGTGGTGGTGATGGTGGTTGTGGTGAGACCCGTCCTCCCCCCCGGCTGGAGTGGTCTCGCCCGTCATGTACCGCGGTGACATAACACGTGACGTCACCCCCATGGCAGTGAGTCAGAGGCGGTGGTGATGGTGGTGGTGGTGGTCAACGGTGCCATAATGTCGTTCTCAGCTTCTCATTTTTCCCGATTTCAGGCTAAAAACCGTCTCACCCACAAAACTAATTATACCTATTTATATTTATTGCTAAAAGTGTTAATTATAGAGGGTTTTGTGCAGTCATTATGCGTTAGAAATGGGGAAATCCAGCTTGGTGAGTACGATATCGTGGCATCCCTGGTGGTGGCGGTGGTGAGGCTGAGACCAGGCAGACGAGCGAGGAGCTATTTGGGTGGTGGGTGTGAGGCGGTGATGGTGGTGGTGGTGTTTGGTTGAGTGTGTGAGGACGTGCTTGACTGTGTTTCGTGGTGACATTTGTGATTGAGTGATTGACTGGTTGCTTAAAACTCCTGACTGACTGGCTGACTGACAGTGATTAATACCAAAGACTGACTTAAAAATGACTGGCTGCGTAGTGGGCGTGGTGTGGTTGACTATTCCGTAGTAGTGATTGACTGACTGACTGATACCGCTGACTGATTGATTAATTGACACCACCACTGACTTACTGATTGGCTGACTGACTAATACCACCACTGACTAAATGACTGACTGACTGACTGGCTGCGTGCGAGCGTGGAGCGTGATTGACTGTATTCCGTGAGGTGACATTAGTGATTGACTGACTGATTGATACCACTGATTGACTGATCGGATGACTGATTTATACCATAGATTGACTGACTGATTAATACCAACATTGGCTGACTGATTGTCTGGCTAACATCACTGACTGACTGAGTGACCGACTGTTTGACTGAGAACGCTGTTGACTGACGGAGTGATTGACTGTTCGACTTGCACTGACTGATTGACTGACCTTTTGACTGATAAACCTAACAACTGACCGACTGACTGAATTGCTGACTGACTGACTCCACCACCGACTGATCAACTGACTGGCTTAAAAAAAAAACACCGACTGACTGACTAACTTGCTAACACCTCAATTGACTGATAAACTGATAAACTGACTGAGTAACTTGATTAACACATCTTCTGACTGACTGACTGATTGACTGACTGACTGACACCACCACCAACTGACTGACATCCCCCCAACTGACTAACTGACTGACTGACACCACCGAGCGAGCAGCTGATAGATAGATAGATTGATGAAGGATAATTAGTCTGGATGCTAAATGAAGTGTCTGTCGGCTATCATTACAACAACAAGACAATTAATATCCAGCAATAACAAGAACAAGATTAATTATTGAAACGGTCGTAATGGAAGGAAGGAAGGAGGGAAGGGAAGGGGAGGGGGAAAGAGGAGGAGGAGGAGGGAGAGTTTAGAGGAAGGAAGGATGAGAGAGAGAGAGAGAGAGAGAGAGAGAGAGAGAGAGAGAGAGAGAGAGAGAGAGAGAGAGAGAGAGAGAGAGAGAGAGAGAGAGAGAGAGAGAGAGAGAGAGAGAGAGTTTTATAGTCAGCCATCCATCACTCACTCACCCGCTCATTACTCACCCACTCAACAACAATAACAAGACCGGCCAAGCAAAACAAGCATGAGATGTGTTGTTGCATGATCCAAGACTGTCCCTTTTCATACGCTGTTTTGGCGCGCCCGAAAGCCAGATGGACAGCCCGACAGCCAGCCACCCGTCACCATCAGTCTGCCCACCAGTAAAACACGCGCGACGTAAAAAAAAAAAAAAAAAAAAAAAAAAAAAAAAAACTACGCCTCTGTCCACCCCCCCAGCAGTGAATGGGTACCAGGTTTTAATCGGGGGTTGTGTCCCGTCTCCTGGGATCTGTTCTCTTCTCCAATAATTTCTTCCCCTTCTGTCTCTCTCTCCGGCATATGACCACAGATGTTGCGCCGACTAAACGAAACTTTCCAACTCTTCCGCTAGCTTCTTTGGTAGCGGAAGGCGTACTGGGATCTGTTCTCTTCTCCTATAATTTCTTCCCCTTCTGTCTCTCTCCGGCATATGACCACAGATGTTGCGCCGACTAAACGAAACTTTCCAACTTTTCCGCTGGCTTGTTTGGCTGCGGAAGGCGTACTGGGATCTGTTCTCTTCTCCTATAATTTCTTCCCCTTCTGTCTCTCTCCGGCATATGACCACAGATGTTGCGCCGACTAAACGAAACTTTCCAACTCTTCCGCTAGCTTGTTTGGCTGCGGAAGGCGTACACGCAGGGACATACGCAGACACTTTTGCATGACTGTTTTAATAAGGAGATGTGACCTTTATACGCGTGTGTGTGGCTGTGGTGTTAATATGCATGAGGGGCAATATAGTAAGAGTGTTGTTGGGTGTGAAGCGTCCAAAGAATCGGCGCCACTGTAAAAATATATTCAACTGCGGTAGTACCAATAGACTCCGGCAGACTACCAGTGACTGCATGGAGGACAGACAGACTGGCAGGCCCTTACTTCCGTCTCCTCTCTCTCTCTCTCTCTCTCTCTCTCTCTCTCTCTCTCTCTCTCTCTCTCTCTCTTTGCAGTAGAAGAAGAAGCTCAATAACAAAACAATAAAGCCTGCTGTCAATGATCTATCTATCTATCTATTTATTTATACACACACACACACACACACACACACACACATATATACATTTTTAATTCATTACCGCATATGCCAACGGGGAGGAAGGAGGAAGAAGACAAATGAGGGAGGGGGGGAAAGGAAAGAGAGAGGGGGAGACAGAGACAGAGAGAGAGGAAGGGAGAGGAGGAAGGGAGAGGAGGAAGGGAGTGGGAGGGAGGCGGAATAAAATATAATGGTTCTTGAGGTCGGGATTGACACGGTGTTTGCGGTGGAGCGGCGGGTGGTCTGTGGCGGGCTGGGCGGCGTAGAGGGTGGGCTGTGGTGGTCCCCTGGTGGTCCTATGTCTGTCTCCTGGTGGTCCTTCTACTGATGGCGGTGGTGACGGCTGGAGGGTGGGTGGCCCGTGTGTCTCGTGACGGTAGGCCTGCTCGGGTGGTCCATGCGATCCGATCCTAAGTGGTGTGCCTTATTTAGCTGTTCCGATTCTTTATGGTTAAATTTGATAAGAGTTTCGATCCTTTATGGCGAAGATTAAGTGGTATGCCTCATTTAGTGGTTCCGATTCTTTATGGTTAGGTTTAATAAGAGTTTCGATCCTTTATTTTTTACAACAAAGGAGACAGCTCAAGGGAAACAATAATAAAATAAAGGCCCACTTCTCGCTGCTCCTAAAAAAAGAATCAAAAGAGGTGACGAAGATTAAGGGGTGTGGCTTTCTTGTGTATTGGTATTGCTTATATTTATTCATTTTCTCTCCTTTTGTTGTTTTTTCCTTATTCCTTCCTTTCTTTAACTTTCTCGCCTTTCCCCATTCCCTTCCTCCTTTTCCCTTCCTTCCCTTCCTCTAACTTTTTTTTTAGTGTTCCTTGTCTTCTCTATGCTCGTCAACCATAACTTGCATTCTTCTTTCTTTATTCTGTTTAACTTTCCATCATGTATTCATTCGCTTTTTCCTGCATTTTCCCGAAACCTATAAATTAACTTTCTTAATGTTTCCTGTCTCCTTTGTATTCGTAAACGTCAAGATCTAACTCAATTCTATGTTTTTTTAGCGTCATTGTGTAAATCAGTAATTGCTATATCAGAGAAAATGCAGTATTGCGGGTGTGATTTGAGTGTATGTAACGTGATTTGAGTGTATGTAACGTGATTTGAGTGCATGTAACGTGATTTGAGTGCATGTAACGTGATTTGAGTGCATGTAACGTGATTTGAGTGTATGTAACGTGATTTGAGTGCATGTAACGTGATTTGAGTGTATGTTACGTGATTTGAATGTATGTAACGTGTATCTGCTTTTTAAATAGCATTATACATAGCTACCCTATCTTAGTATAATTTTCTGATTTCATGATAATTGTGTAAGCTCATTATTACCAGACTATAAGAAAAATTGTAGTGTGATTTATATAGTAATTTGGGTGCATAATTATATATCTTTATATGCATTTATTATAAAAGGTAAAAAAAAGTCGTATTTGCATGAGATTGGTATAGCTTCATTTTTTGGCACGACTATTTTTCCTTATTCTTATCTTATGTTTTATCTTGTCTTATCATCCTACTTTTTAATCTTTTTATCTAATCTTCTTATCTCTCTTTATCTTAACTCGATTTTACGCTTTTTTTCCTTTTTCTTTTATCAATTTCCTTCCTTTCCCTTCCTCCTTCTTCCTTCTTTCCTTTCTTTAATTAACTCTCCCTCCTTACCCCTCCCTCCCTCTCTCCCACTTTCTTATTTTCTCTTCCTTTTCCTTCTGTTTTCTTCCTCTCCCTTCCTCCTTATTTCCTTCTTCCTTCCTTCCTTTCTTTAATTAAACTCTCCCTTCTTACCCCTCCCTCCCTCTCTCCCACTTTCTTATTTTCTCTTCCTTTTCCTTCTATTTTCTTCCTCTCCCTTCCCTCCTTTTTTCCTTCTCTCTTCCTTAATAACAATCGGATAATGGTAAACACGAAATGACGAACACAACTGCTTCTGCGTACAAACTGGGCCTCCTCCTTCACCATTCCCTGTGCCTGGGTGGCGTGGCATAGGCCTGGGCACCGTCACCGAGGGAGCCGCGCCAGGGCCGTTCGGGGTGGTCCATGGTCCGCGAGGGTGGTCCGTGGAGGATGCGGGTGGGCTTGAGATGGATGTGGGTGGGCTTGAGATGGGTGTGGGTGGCCGAGAATGGGTGTGGGTGGCCCTTAAGAGGAGGATAATTAGGTCACAGCAGCCCCCGACCACACACACACACACACACACACACACACACACACACATACACACACGGCTACCCTCCCCTCCCCTTACTCCCGCCCTTCTTGCCCGTTCCCACCACGTCGAATGAATGAATAACACACACACACACACACACACACACACACACACACACACACACACACACACACACACACACACACTGGCTCCTTCCACCGCTATGAATGAATGAATGAATGAATGAGAGTGCGAGAGTAACTAAGGATATTTTGTTTGTTTGTTTGTTTGTTTGTTTGTGCTTGAAGATTATTAAATAGTTACTGATGGTTGTAACGCCACCGTCATTATCATTATTATTTTTAACGTTTGTAAGGAATTTATGTTAAGCGTCATATAATAAATCACTTTTTTTTTTTTTACTGGTTGACTAAATGGCTGACTCTCTCTCTCTCTCTCTCTCTCTCTCTCTCTCTCTCTCTCTCTCTCTCTCTCTCTCTCTCTCTCTCTCTCTCTCTCTCTCTCTCTCTCTCTCTCTCTCTCTTCGTCTTTTACTTTACTTCATTCTTTTACTTCTTTCTTCTTTTCCTTAGTTATTCTTCTTTCACTCACTTCTTTAATTTATACTTTACTTATTTCTGTTCTCGACTATCTTGAAGCAATACCTACATAGTGCTGCAATTATTATATATCTTCTTTTATTATTTTTTTGTACGACGAATCAAACAAAAACAATGGCCGGTATGTTCTTGGATTGTCTCTGATTTTAATTTGTGCTTCGGATGTTTTTATATATATAGTCGGGCTCTCATAAGTTGTTTTCACGTTCATGGTACAGAAACATTGTCAATCTTTTTTATTTATTTATTTTTATTTTTTATTTTTTTACAACCATGGTCATTAAATTACCCATGGAAAAGCTCAAAACTCCTACTTAAGCCTTGTCAAGTGTGTGTGTGTGTGTTTGGGCGCCGAAATGTTTGATAAGAATATGGCCCATCATTTCTATTTCTGTGTTAGTATAGTGTGCGGTAGGAACACGCTCCTTGATTATAATAGTATCTACCTTCCATATTATAATAGGCTTCCCTCTCGTGAGTCACGTGACGGCGGCAGACTCGGTCGTATTATTGTGGTGCTGAATTAGGTCACATAGGAGCATTACCTATGTGACAGCGGTTTGTCACGCGACCACTCTCCACAATGCTTATGAGCTTTTTCTGTTGTTTTCTAGGTTAATCCATGGCCTATATGTTTACAGGTCATCCATTAAGCTTGGGTACTGAGCCTACATAACACAATTGCACAGTAAAGGACAAGGTAAACTTGGAAGTATTTGGTACAACTGCGCGTGGCGACGGTGCTCATCCCCGCCCCGTGTGTGACACAGGCCCAGTGTAACATTCCAACTACCACAGTTCACCCTCCCCAGGTTTTTTTCAGGTATCCATTTATCGACCATCCCGAAAGTAATAAGGGTGAACAGCTGGGTGAACTGCACGCCGACTGCCCAGGCCGGGATTCGAACCCAGGCCCGCAGATTCGTAGTTAGGGACGCTAATGCTAACCACTTCACCGCGGGGCTGTATATTGCACAGCGATAAAAAAGATAAAAAAATAAAGTATTAATTTGGGAAATATAACAAAATGGTAGCGGAGCCTAATCAGTAATGCTACTACCCATCGAATTATGTATATTACAATAGTTACAATTAGTTAGTTATTTTAGTTATTTACATTAAGTGCATACCATGGTTTCCTTGAGACTGGGAGTGAAAAAAAAAAATACAAGTTGACGCCATGTGAGGCAAATATCCAAACTTTGTCAGATATTTCTTCTACATGTTATTTGACTTTCCGTCTTTGGGGTTCGTGACGGGAGATATAACCTAATTGCCGCTCGTGTTTTCAGGGGAAGGAGGAGCTCGGTCCCGCGTACGAGGATGGCCCACTGAGCGACGACCCCAGCCTGGACGACCTCCCCCTCGACCAAGACCTCCTCAGCCGCTTCCGAGGACTGGCAAACATGAGATACTAAGAAGCCACGCCCAGCCACCCAGCCAGCCGTACCTCAGCCAACCATCCATCCATCCTTCAGCCATGTCCTTCCCGTCTGACCACGCCCATCAGCCACCCACTCCAGTCAGCCAATTAGCCTACCATCCAGTCAGCCACTTCCTCCTCAGTCAGTCATCCATTCATCCAGACAGTTATTACCAAGGCAAATCACACAGCAAGAAAGAAGTTAAATTACGAAAAGAGGAAGAAAGGAAGGAAGAGGAAGAAAGAAAAAGGGAAGAGACAAACAAACGAAGGTGAAAATAATGATGATAATGAAGGAAGAGAAAGTGGATAACCAAACGAAGAACAGAATACGAAGAGGAAGAAAGAAAGATAGGAAGAGGAAGAAAGAAAAAAAGAGGGAAGAAACAACCAAAATGAGGCTGGAAAAGATGATAATGATGAAGGTAGAACAATAATTAATAAAAGAAGAACAAATAGAAGATTGAACTGCGTAAACAGACTAAAAGAAATGCATTTCGAAGACGTTATGGTGGAGGAGGTGACGAGAAGAGGGTGGAAGAGGCTAGTCAGCAAGTGGAATGAGACTGGTGGATGGTGAGGCTAGTGGAACAGACTGGCTGGATGACTGAAGGATGGCTTGAAGACGTGGATGGCAAGGTGAAGAGAGGATAGTAGGAAGAGGCTGGTATTAGGCTAGACGGCGGCGAGGCGGAAGATAAAGCAACAAATATACTATCGATACCATTTCAGTATTACTCGTATCATCGTGAGGAGAAGCTTGTGGTGGGCGGCTGAAGTGGTTAAGTCAAAACAAACCCAACAGAGCAATGAGTGAAAAATAGGGGAAAATTGTTGAAAAAAATGTGCAAAATCTCTTTAATATGTCCAGTACTTGGCAGGGATGAATAGTATGGGGAAATTGTTGAAAAAATGTGCAAAATCTCTTTAATATGTCCAGTACTTGGCAGCGAGAAGACGAAGAAGGAAATTAAGTAGAATAAGAAGAGCGAGATGAAGAAGAGCAAGAAGAACAAGAAGAAAATGGTATTGATGAAGGAAGAAGAAGGAGACGAAGAAGAAAATGAAGTATAAGAAGAAGAGCAAGAACAAGAAGAAAATGGTATTGATGAAGGAAGAAGAAGAAGACGAAGAAGAAAATGAAGTATAAGAAGAACAAGAACAAGAAGAAAATGATATTGATGAAGGAAGAAGAAGGAGACGAAGAAGAAAATGAAGTGTAAGAAGAAGAACAAGAACAAGAAGAAAGTGATATTGATGAAGGAAGAGCAAGAAGATAAACATACGAAGAAGAGGAGCAAAAATTATTAAACAAGAACAAATAGAAGAGATAAAAAAAAATAATCACGAACAAGAACAAGAAGAAGAAAGTAATAACGAAGGAAGAACAAAAAGATAACATACAAAGAAGAACAAAAAATCACTAAAACAGGAGAAAATAAACAATAATAATAAGTAAACAAACAAACTCCATCACAACCACCACTACCACCACCACCACCACCAACAACAACAACAGCAGCAGCAATAACAGCAACAATAACAAGAGTAACAAAAACTCTAACAATAAGAACAATGTATTTCCAGCATTATTCCAACTTCTATAGCCCTTGAAATTCCTCTCTCTCTTTCCCGTGTATCAACAACTACAAGAACACAATAAACAGCCCATTAAAGACAAACACCATCACACCTAAGATACGAGAACGAGCAGCTTGGCAGACAGGGAGATGGATAGAAAGACAGGCAGATAAAAAGCTTCTATCAATCGTATCTGTGACTCCTATTCCTTCAATCGGTGTTCATATGATGCAGGAGGACATGAATTGAGTCTGTAATGTCAGTGGATTTAGGGAGGCGATGCAGCTATCATAGGTTCATATTTTTAAACGTATCGGGCCCCCATTGCGATCATTTCCCAAGGCCACAGAAAAGATTAACAGGGTTTTCATGGATGTTTTCCCTCCAGAGATGTTTGTAATAGTATCTCTAGCATCGCAAAGCAGTCCATGGAAATCCCAGCAACATGTACAAGAGGCTTTTCAAACAGCCGAACTGAGGCCCCGAGACGTTTGAGAATACGGTGGCGGAGTGGTAGATGCGTCGACTCCCTGATCTCTTGGTCGGGGTTCGAGCCTCAGCGGCGCCGCCCGGAGGAGGGAGGATGAGCCCCGTTCAGTGTACCCTTAGTTTAGTAGTACAGCGGCTCGAGCTTACCCTTTGTTTGCTGCGAGGCTGCAGACATCCCTGACACCGTATTACTCTGTAGAGTAAGCCGATGCATTATGTTCAGTAATGTATCCAGGCTGGAGCGCTGACTCATGCGCTACCTTCCAATTGGTGCTCCTCAGGAAGAAAAACTATGCTGAAAAATTTAACCGAGGCCGAAAAAATATTTATTGTCAAAATGAAGACTGACGAGTATTATTTACTACGACAGTTTTTTATTTTTTATTATGTCAAGGTAATTTTCTCAACGTAGCCTTGTTCGTTCCCGACACGAGCACTGTTTGGAGGGCGTCGCGCCGAGCAGCGGGCTGCCTTGCCGCGGCTGAAGGGCTAATCCGGGGAGCATCTTGTCCCCCACATATCGTGTGTCGCCGGTGACTTACTTATACAGAGCTGGGCGGAAACTACTTTACATAGCTGAGCGGAAATTACTACATACACAGAGCTGAGCGTGCACCAAATTTGTATATTTTTTATGCATAATACAATACACCTTCAAGGGGAGGAGGTGGGCCGCAGGACCATGGCGGGACACACACAGCAGGGGCGGAGGAGGGGAGGGGGGCAGGAGGCAGGGCACAGGGCGGCATTCACATGAGGCACTCACCCCCTTGGCTTCCCCGGCTGGCACCCCCACCCCCACCCCCGGGTGTGTGGCAGGCCGGCAGGGGTCACCTGACCTTTGTCTGGCAGCCATGAACACCTCAGCTCCCTTATGTGCCTCACTGCCCCCAGGAGGCCCCCCTCGGCCCCCGCGTGTGGGGGGCGGCTGGAACACAGAAGAGAGGGGGGCCTCGCGCTGCCCTCCCCCTCCCCTACCCCTCCTCATTTCCTTATCCAGATTTCCTTCTATATCATCTCATTTCTATTGGACATTATATATATATATATATATATATATATATAGATATATATATATATATATATATATATATATATATATATATATATATATATATATATATACCCTCACATATAAATATGTACCTAGATGTATGATTACATAATATAATTGGATTGTAGATGCCTTGGGAATCTTGTTTTACTCGAGTCCTTCTCTTGATGTGTGTGTGTGTGTGTGTGTGTGTGTGTGTGTGTGTGTGTGTGTCTATTATTTGACATCTATCTACTTCTATACCTATTCTGGTTACGAACTTTTTTTTTAGGTACTGCCTGTAGCGCCGGAAGGCTATCTTGAGGGGGTCTCTTTGACGACCCTAGCCCGTTAGTGGCGCAGGCGAATTTTATTTATAGTGGCTGCCGTGATGTATGACTCTTGCTTGGCCTGCGCTGAAGTTAAGGTTGATTGAAGATCTGCATGGGCAGCCTGTGGCTCATGTTCCGACACTCGGTGATGGTTTGAAAAATCATCACGTTTCTGTGGAACTCGAACCTAGGTCCATGGGCTCACAACCCCCGCATGCTGACCACTCGGTCTGAGAAAGCTGCTGACGTTTCCTTATTATTGAAAGTGCAGCTCTATGAGACCTGTAGCGGTTCAGCTAGCGTTAGTTTCCCTGGCTAGCTGCTGGCCATGGCTGAGGCCCACCTGTACTACCTGGCGCTGCGCCGCCTACGGGAGCAAGTTCATGGCTTGGCGGAGGTCACTGCGCCCAGGAGGGAGCGGAGAGGAGTCCAGCCCCTTGCACCTCGATCCTGAGGCTCCTGAAGCGCCTGGAGTGGTGAGTTCGAGGAGAGGCAGCAGAAATGCAGTGGAGAGGACGCTGTTCGGCCGCATGCTCTTGGCACGTGAGACCCTGCAGGGAATGTGTGCTTGAAGTGTCCGTTGACGACAGTCAGGTAAGGAACTTGGTCCGTGCATTCTGTGGCAGTGACAGGAGGAACAGGGTAAGGATATGTTTTCCCTGGGCTGGGGTGAAGGAGGTGGGCTACAGCTAAGTTGTCTAGTTATATCTGCTGGGAAAGGGCGCCGCGTATCATGTGTCAGTGCAAGAGGAGCGACAACAAGGTTACGAGTGAGGAGTTACGTTGGAGGTACGCACAGAGAGGCCTTGGAGCGTACAGGGACACAGACACACAGGCACAGACAAAGGCATAGAACCATAGACACATGTATAGACAGACACAGATACAGACAGACACAGACAAAGAGAGACACAGACAGACAGAGACACAGAGACAAACACAGACAAGAAAACAGAGACAGAAACGAGACGAGACAGACAGACACACAGACAGAGGGTGAGACTGAAGCACAGGAACAGAGACAGACAGATACACAGAACCAAATAGGCAGACGCAGACAGAGACGACAAAGACAAAGACGCAGACACAGACAAATACAGAGGTAAAAAAAAAAAAAAGTACCGTACAAAGATGGCCGCCTCCTACCTCACCTACATAGCCACACGTGCACTCTACCCCAACGAGCCGTCCATGTCTTCCTCAGCTGATTGAAGACAACAGTGACCGAGGGCAGACCCAGGCGTGGCAAGACTCGCCTATTTGACCCTATTTTGACCCTATTGTGACCCCCCTGGACCACATGACCCCCGGAAATAAGGGTTAGGGGGCGCATACAGAGCCTCCAGCCTGGGTGAGAAGGGGAAAGGGAGGGAGTGGATGGTGGAAAGAGGAATGGAGGAATGCGTGGAGTGTTTCATGTGGTTGTGTTGTGTTGTGTTGTGTGTGATTATGGAGCAACAGTTTTAAGTATGTGTCCTTTGTTATTTTCTCCTAGTTGGTTATTCTGTTTTATTCTTGTGTTTTGTGTTGCGTTGTGTTGTGGGTGGTTGTGTTGTGTTGTTGGTGACTATGGAATATTAGTTTTAAGTATGTTTCTTTTATTATTTTCTCCTAGTTGGTTATTCCTTTTTTATTATTTTCTCCTAGTTGGTTATTCCTTTTTATTTTTGTATTTTGTGTTACGTTGTGTTAGGTATGTAGTCTTGTGTTGTGTTTTGTGCTCTTTAGTTGTGTTGTGTATTCATCTATTGTGCTGCGTTGTCTTGTTTTATCTTATTTTGTGTTGTTCTTGGTTGTGCTACGTTGTGCTGTGTTGCCTTGTATTCTGTGTTTTATTGTGTTTTGTGGTCTTGTGTTGTGTAGTTTTGCATTGTGTTGTGTTGTCTTGTATCCTGCTATTCTGGGTTGTGTTGTGTCATGCTGAGTGGTGTGTTTTGCTGTGCTGGGTGCTGGGTTGTGTTGTTCTAGGTCATGTGCTGTGTTGTGTAGTTTTGCATTGAGTTGTGTTGTGTTATGCTGTGTCCTGTGCTGGGTGCGGGTTTGTGTTGTTCTAGGTCATGTTGTGCTGCGTTGTGTTCCATAGAATTAATTTTCATATCATTGGTCAGTACTCAAAAACTAGACCATATAAAGTGTTGTTTTGAGTTGTGTTGTGTTCCATTGCATTCATTCTCATATCATTGGTCAGTCGTCAGAAACTAATCCATATAAAGTGTTGTTCTGGGTTGTGTTGTGCTGCGTTGTGTTCCTTTGCATTTTCATATCATTGGTCAGTACTCAAAAACTGGTCCATATAAAGTGTTGTTCTGGGTTGTCTTGTGTTCCATAGCATGCATTTTCATATCATTGGTCAGTTAACTCACCTATCAAATACTAGTCCATATCATGTTAGTGAAGTCAGTGGTTTCTCTTGCACCGATATTCTATTCCAGTGTCCATTACGTTCAAGGCTGTTTTCTATTGTTGTTGCTCCTGTTTGTTTGTTTGTGTGCTTGTTTGCTCCACACTCCAGGTAAGGTGTTTGTTGTTTGTCAGCCATTCGTGCACCACAGCCTTGAGGGAGCTGTCTGTGGCTGTGGCTAGTGTTTTGGGTTACTGGGACTAGGAACATAGAGATATTGTGTGTATGGTAGTTTATAAGATTCCAAACACGTAAATTTTTTGGTATGTCGTCGCCTGTCTTGGAGGTGTTGCTACCAACTTTCACTGTTTACTGTTCTGAGTTACTGAGTCAAGAAGCAGTGAAGACATGTGTGGTATTTAAGATTCCATGCACATAAATTACTAGGAGTGTTGTCGCCTGCTGGAGGTGTTGCTACAAACTTTCATAACCTTGTCATGTTACTCTCTCCAATTCGTGACTTTCATCCTAATATCTGACATATATTCATTCTATTCTTGTTTTTTGCACCTCAAGTTGTTGTTGTTGTTGTTGTTATTATCATCATTGTCATTATTATTATTATTATTATTTTATTATTATTATTAAACACAGTGTGATAAGTAGAGCTAGAAGCATGTGATTAGTATAAGTTCCAGCTCTGTAACCCTGACATCCCTAAGACAGATAAATTTAAGATGAAGGTGATAAAGTAGATAGACTATCAAAGGAAAAGGTCAGGAGTTGGTGCAAGGTTGACGAACAGAGCAAGCTGATGGACCCTCTCCCTTTTCACACGGAGGGACACTCCTCAAACATTTTTTTGTTGAGAGCGAGAGGCTATTGAAGAGAGTTTTAATCTTTCATAATTTGATTTTGATCCTCATCAAACCCTCTGGTCTTGGGCGAGTTAATTTGAAATTTGTGATCCTCTCTCATGCTGAGGCTCGGAGAGAATTTTCCTTTTGCCACATCATACCTACTTGGCATTTGCTCCTTGCTGATATTGTTGAGTAACCATGACCTGGTCAGTGCAAGTTAAAGTTTGTTAATTCAGTTTTGTCAGCAGCCTGTGATCATGTAGTGGATAATCCCTTATCCCAGAACAAGGGGATAACTGTAACATTGTTTATCTTTTCCAGGTTTCTTCAGGCACTTGTTTATTAGCCAAGCCACAAGGCAAGATGAAGAGTTTGGGGTCTCGTGTCTAATGCCCAGCCCAGGATTCCATCAGAGTTAGCCCCTGCACCACACCTGGGTAAGTCAGGAACCTGGATTGATTGAACTTACCTTCTATTTTAATGTTTGCATTCCATGTATACCATATTTACTGTGTGATTAATTATTTAAAATGTTAGCCCAATGTAGAGATATAGAAGATGATAAACTAGTTCAACACTCCTGCAGTCTTTCAGTTTTTACAGAAAGAAAATTTGATAACATGTATATCTATAAAATTCTACATTTTTGTGTGTTTTACTGAATAAGGCTCTTAATAGTCTTAGTTTTATGCATACACAGTTGTTTCATGTATCATCTTTATCTCTGTCACCAACTTGTAGTACTTGATAATGAGCCCCAATAGTTTTCAGAGTAAACAATGGCGAGCATCAAGGTCCCTGAGCAGAAGATAATCCTGTGTGGGGAGTATGGCGTGGGGAAGAGCTCTTTATTCCGACGCTATGCCACCAACACTTTCGTTACGGCAACAGACAGGAAATCCACCCTTGGCCTGGACCACTACGAGAAGGTGTACAGGACGGGAGACAAGGAAGTAAAGGTATGGATGTGCTGGCTCTTAGAAAATTGAGCTGATATATAAAAATGAACTATGGTACTGTTGTCAAAATAAGGATTGATAAACATTCTTTTTTAGACTAAATAGTTAATTATTTTGCCTCGCCACAATTTTCCAGAGCTTGATGGTCCCTTTTTTTTGTCATCTTCTCCTTCTTCCTCTTCTTTTCATGGTCTAATGTTCCTGTGTCTTCTTAGCTCCAGCTCTGGGACACGGGCGGCATGGAGCGCGTGGCCAGCATTACTTCCTCTTATTACAAGTTTGCTGAGGCCGCCATCCTGGTGTTTGCGCTCGACAACCCAGACTCCTTCAACATCCTCTCCCAGCACCTCCTGGACATCGTGACGTACGCCGAGAATGCCAAGATATTCCTCTGCGGCAACAAGTATGACCTCAAGAGCCAGATTCAAGTCACTGATGCAGACATGGAAAACTTTTGGTATGTTCTTGTGGTGTCGTGTGTGTCTGATACTGATTTTATGGTTAGGATGTGTTGCTTTTACTTCTTCTTTTTCATCTTTGTTTGTGTTGTCAATAGATAGGCCTCATTCCATTCACTAGTGTGTCTCTTTTCATCTTGACACTGCCCTCTTCAACCTGATTGGCTGAACAGAATGCATTTTAACATAGAATGAGTTCTTTTTAGAAATATGATCAGGATTAGTTAATGCATTTTTGCCTGATCTTAATTTTTTTCCTTGAGCTACTGCCTTTAGTTAAAAAAAAAGCATTTAAAACTTTAATTTCCTGAAAATACATGCATAGCTTTCTGTATCTTTGCCACCAGAATGAAGGAAATCTTATGGCTGGCTGCTTGCTGAATGATAGATAAATAAATATAGCAAAACTTGGAAAGCATTGGGTTACTGGTGTCAGGTTAGTGCTTATGTAATGCCTTCACCAATTGCCTTATATTGAAACAAACGTAAGCTTGTCAGCTCCGGTGTTCCGACTTAGTTATTGGGGATACTTCAAGTTGTTATTTAATAGAGCATGTTGAAAGTATGCACACAATCAAGATGATCAAGGATAAGAGGATGTAATAATGAATGTGCTAGGTGTGATATGTGAGAGTTGATGGGGAAGAAAAGAGAATGTGGCAGTGTTGTGAAATCAGAATGTCCACACTGTTTAGCTTGAGAGCTTCTGCTTGGCTCAGATTTTGATGGTCTTTCATACACCAAATAGCGGAAGGTATTTCAATATATACATAGAAATTTCTTGAGGTCTGGACAGTTGTAGGACCATTTAGTTGGGCAGTCTGTCCATCAGTAGCTGAAGTATTTTTATTTTCGTACTATTTGTTGCTGTTACTTCTTTAAACAGAGACCATTTAGATTATCCATTTAGTCTACGGAAGATGGGTTGGATAATGATGTTCATATATAGACTGAACTCCTCTTTGCTGGTAATGAGAAGTAAGGTGTTATTTTTGTTTCCAGTGAACAGTGCCACAACCTCATTTCTGGGATCTACAAGACCTCGTGCAAGACAGGCGTTGGAGTAGAGGAAATGTTTGCCGACATAGCGAGGCAGCTCAGCGACTCCAACAGGTCCCGGAAAGAACTGGAGTCCATGAACAAGGATTCCTTCAAGGTGACTCCTCCTGAAGGTGAACCCGAGGACTCCTGCCTTTGTTGAGGTGAGGACATGAAGAGAAGATGTCTGGAGGTAAAGCAAAGACCTATCTATCTGTCATTCACTCATTTTTGGAACTCACTCACTTTTGATAATGAGGACAGTGTCATCTGCAAACTGGTTACTAGAAGCTGGTCTTTTATTTTCTTTCCAATTTGCCTCACTACCATACCATTTACTCATACTTTCCTCTCTCCCTCATAAGCCCTGAATATGTATAAAAGACCCAAAGTTCACTTCCATACCAATCCCCAGACTTGTGCTCATGACACCCTCTACTCATACACATGGACAAGCCTCACTGTACAATACTTGGTCATGCTGTGGATTCATATTGTAGGAACATTGCAGATTATGGAGGAATTATTTTGTGTACATAATGTCGAGAAGCAAAAGTATCCATTGCACAATAAATATCCACATTCCACACAGAAAAGTTTGTTTTTGTATTGAATGAAAGTTTTGCTCTTGGGAGCCTGAGTCCCCAGACCCTTATCCCAACATCGAAATATACTTTGTTGAATCATATTTAGTCACAACACTTGCAAATATTCTGTGGAATTATATGTAACAGTGGGTTGGTTAGCATGCTTGACTTGCAACTGAGAGTACGTACCCAGGTTCAATCTCTTGGCAGAGTGGAAATGAATGGCTGGTCTCATCATCCTTCTGTTACATAGCCATCCTTAGGTACTGGGTATGTGTTGGATGCTAAGACCTGCTTCCTGCGATGTATGCGTGGGCTTCAATATTTCTACCTTCTTCCAGTGACGGTGGAGTGCTAAGGATCAGTGTAAGCCATCTTCATCAGTTGTGCACCTCTACAGCTGCTGCTGCTGTTGGTGCCCAGCGGCTGCCACCATTGTGTTGTGGCTCACTGGCTCACAAGGTACTGTGGGGTGCAGACTATTGGGATTAAGCCATTTTTATTGTGATTTAAATATCAGCTTAAGGCTAGGAATACTAATGTTGCAGTTATCGTTTCTGGTAATATATTTATATCTTCGGCTTGTAATGTAATAGTGAAGAGCTGTTGCCGTGTGCAGAATGTAATTTGTTATTGATTACTGTTTTGTATATTCAAGGAATCCTGTTTATGGGGAAAGGTGTATACATATTTTGTATGCAATGTGAATTTTATGTGGAGATCCTTTTTAAAGGGACTAGTCTTCTGTAGCCTTAATAGGTAGCTTGAATTTTTCAGTTTTCATCTTATTTGCATGTACTGGTTACCTATTTATTACTGATTTCTTGTTTGAGTGTGTTTTGCGTGTGTTAGGAACAAGAGAGACAAATACAAAAATCATGCCTTCCCAGCCCGTGCTCATGTTACACTTTGTCCTTGAGAACAATCCTTGGCACAGGGAAGGGAACCCTAACCAACAGTGTTGCAGCAAGTCCTTCAACAGTTAACCAGTGCCCACAGCAAGCTCTCAGTGAAGCAGCCTGACTCAGTGTGTTCTTGAGACTGTCTGCAGGGATGACTTTGAGAAGTGATGAGAGCCTGAGTCTGTGTGTGTGTGTGTTTGCGTGTGTAAAGCAGCTGGTTCACCTGCAGTAGTCCAGCTTTACCACTGATGCTGCTGCTTCATAATGCTTCTTTTATAAGCCAAGTACAGATAGCCACAGTCAGAATTGTCATGCTACCTTCACAACAAGCTTCTGTTGTGTAAATGTCGAGAAACTATGAAGCAAGAAAGAACCACAAAGAGCACAGCCCAGGAACACAGTTTAGTTGTGTTGCTGGTGTGAGGCTGCCCTAGACTCATGGGTGCCTTGAAGACTTAACGTTACTCTTTTATTTTATGTTGAGTGACAAATCCAGGCGCCATCATGCCCCTCCCTTCCTTCCTCCCTCCCTGCTCACATAAGGAATCACATGTTAACAACTCGTCCCTCCCATTCTTCTGCCTAATCTTCAGGGGCAAGATGGACACCCTGGAATAGGAAACACCAGCCAACTTTCCTGTACTTATTTTTGGTACCATTTATCTATGAAACGATTGATATCTCTATTTTGTTTTCAGGCCTGTAATTTTGGCACTTTTTTGGGGGGGGCTAGAGGGCATCATAGGTTCATGAGTGTGGGGGATGGGGGGGGTAGGCAAAGCAAGCATGTGCAGCTGGAGGATTTTTTTAAATATGTAAGCACTTTTTGGAAAACATTGGGAGAGCTATAGGGCCATATTTTTAAACATTTCTGCGCCCAAGAACACGTAATTTACTAGTCTTTCATGGGAGTTTAGGGCATTTCCAGGGGTACTTTTATGACCCTGGTGGTAGTCTGAGCCTTCTTCTGTACCGTGAACCTAAAAGAACACTCATTAGAACTCGATTAACCTCCTTTTTGGCCTTTGGAAATAGTGTGTGTGAGGGGTGGGAGCATCTGGCAATACCAACCATAGGCCCCCTAGCTTCCCCCAGAAATTACAGCCCTGATTTTATTGTGTAATAGGTCTAACATTAGAGAAGTGGATACATGACTTAGGAGTACTGGCTAAGCCTCCCCTGATGGTAGGTGGCAAGTCCATTACCAGAAGGCACCATTGTGTAGTGTAGGGGCAGGCAGTGGCCTTCCTGACCTCTGAAATCTTGCCTCCTTTTCTCAACCTGTCTCCTCTGACAATCCCTTCTTTGAGAGTGATCAGGACAGAACAATCTCTAGTCATTCTTTTCCAAGCATACTGAGGACCCCTGAAGCCTGTCCTCTTTAGAAGCTTTCATAATCAACTAAGGGAAACTTATTTGCTTTTATGATGCCGCAGGACGATGTGTTCCCCTCACTCTACCTCAAACAAGAAGTCATGGTGGTGGTAACAGGTGGTTTGTCCTTAGCTTTGGTGGTGTGAAGAATTGCTTTGATCTGCTGCACTAGGTCACTCATTGGTGCCTAGTTAGTGATGCCCTTTAGCTGAGCCAGTAACCTTGTGCTCAGTGAGAGGTGCAAGAGTGGTGAATGTGAGGCAGAGCAGTTGGACCTACTCTATCGTGTCTTTCGTTTGGTAGTCAGATCATCCAAATGTTTTTTCCTGTGGCCTCTTTGGTTCTCATGCATTAATCTATCCATCCATTACAGTGTATATAGTTTTATATACCTGATATAAGGATAAATACTTCAGGCAAAAGAGCTTAAGACCTAAAAAGTTGGTTTTAATATGACTGTTATGACACTAAGCTGTAGCTGACCCAACACAATAACCAGTGCACCCCGAGTCATGCATCCCAACACTTGTACATGCAAGAATGCCTTGTGTGGAGAGTATGAGTGTAGTTCCTTTTGTCCTGGTCATTCCACCAAGTGTGAAGAGTAAGTAATAAGGTCCTAACTGTTTATCATTACAAACCATTCTTAATACTGGTAACCATTCTTAATGATACTGATATGGTGTATATGTTTCATATATTACTTTAAGCAGGTACTTAAACATTGGTGACTGACCCAGTTGCTAATGAGCCTAGTTTTGTTCACTACCAGCTAAGTAACATATCCAAAACCTTTGTTTTGACACTGCTGTTTATTTCTGTCATACAATCACTTCACCTAACAGTGCTGGGTGATGCCACAGCTCATTTTTGATCAGCTGTTAGTATTCTGACCAGTGCTGTCAGGAACGCTGCATAAACAGGATGTAGGTCACTGCTTTACTAAAAAGGGATATAAGATCATTTATATGGAGCAGGTAATTTAGTATAGTGTTGGATGTGTTTGTATTTTATATAAGTTTTGTATGAAAACTTAGCAAGGTTTCAAGCTAGAGTTGTTTTTGTTTTGTTAGGCAGCATTTGATGGGCAGGCATTCTGTTGATGTATACTTTACCGAGTCTTTTGTACTGCTTAAATGAAAGCTCATAGGAGTTCATCAAGTGATAGTGCACATGTTGATATATTTATAATAGTTTAATTTTTTGAGGTCTATTGATGGCCGGGGTTCCTGACTCAGAGTGAATGTTCCCCTCAGGAACACACACCAGGTAAACTGTGGCTGCATAGATGCTGCTGCTAAAAGTCGTTTGTTGTATGTTTCATAATTCTTGTTGAAAGGCATTCAGCTTGGAGGAGTGAGCATTGCAGCATCAGTTGGCCATTGTTACCTGGGTGCACACGATTCACAATGTTGCGGTTCTTACTTAATTAGCAGCTTTTTCTGAACCTGATGCCATAAATAGGGCAATGCAACAGTGTGTGGTGATATCATGGTGTCGTGCCCCTGACGGTCACTTAAATGGTCAGGAACCATTGTTCAATAGCAACTTTTTATGATGGGTTAAGAGGCAAGGAGGGATTAAAGATGAGAGAGAGAGAGAGAGAGAGAGAGAGAGAGAGAATAAATGAATGAATGAATGAATTTCAAAGAAAAGTAAAAGCTGTGTTACTCATTCACTGTTACTATTGTTTCTTTACTCAGTAGGTGTTTCCATTCCAGTGTGTGGAATAAAAAAATGGTCAGATTGATTGCACTAATGCCACAGTGGGTGTGCTCCAGATTAGTTTGACGGTAAATTTTTATAAACCGAATCCTGAAGTAATTCTGCATGTTCATATCCTGCCTTTGATGCTGCGTGACATTTCTGATGGAACTCACTTCCACGACATCTGTGTTACAAAACACATGAGAAATTGACGTATTCGGGAGAAAAGATAGTTTTTTTAATGTTCTGCATGGGATTCAAACTCAAGCTTCCGAGACCAGACGGCAGACATGCTAGTGTTGAGCCCAAAGGACCTTCGTGGTCCAAGGCCTTTTTGGGATTTTTATCTGTGTCTTGGGCCATCACACATTATCTGGGATACATTAGTGCCAAAAGCATAATCTTTTAGTCTTTCCCAGGTGTGGCAGAAATGTGAACATGCAGACTTTACAATGTAGTGTTATATTCTGATCTTCCTGTCTTAGCACATAATTAAGATTGCTTGAAAGTCACACAAATTCTACTCCTCAGTATGTGGGAAAGTGTTTGTCAACAGGTGGAAGACTAGAACTTGAGCACAGAGATATTTACCTGCACATATATATGGAAGGCACTTAATGGAGGGTTTTCTTTTTATTAATATTATCAATGCAGGATTTTTTTTTATTTTGTTAAGTAATTTTTTTATCAGTCTGTAATGAGACAATAACTTTGAAAGCAAAGTTTACCCATAAGTATTTCAGACTTAGCTCTTTCAGATTGGTGCCACCAGTAACAATTCACCCAAACAATTAACAGTATAATGTCAGGTGCTGATTTTGCTTCCCTGTCTCTCTACTTTTTTTTATTGATAATCTAGAGTTATAAGGATGAAAATCACATTTTACTTAAGATTATATTATGGCTGATTTTTTTCCTTGTTCTCATTGTATCCCATCAGCCTAGTGATGGATACACTGGACTGGAGGGGGTTGTGGGTGAATGTATTGGTATGCAAGGATGAGTTATTTTTTTGGCAATAAATGTATTCAGTATTTTATTCCTGTGTGTATGTGCGTGTGTGTGTGTGCATTTGTTTGTGTGAGAGAGAGAAGTAGAGATAATGAGCAGGATGAAGAGCCTTTGATATGAAAAATAGGAATCTCCAAATTAGTGAATGATATAAGCACAAGAAAAGATTGAAGGTGCAAGAAGGTAACAGTGTTAACAGTGAATGTGAATTCTTAATGGTAAGAAGAGTGGGCAGCAGTGTATTATAATGGTCATAATACTTATTCCATGGGTATGGTGCTTGAGGATGTGTTAGCAATGCTGTTTCTGCAGGATGATGACTGGCCTCGTGCTTCTGTTAACCTTTGTAAACTTTAGCTGCTGTACCTGTTTTAATAATGAATAATTTTTAGTCATGAGGTATTTTATTCTGCAAAGAATTTTTCATTACTGCAATACGTTCCAAACACCTAATATAATTGGTTATTCCAAACTTCTGTTGATATCAAACAGCATGAGCTATTTTAGTAATACACTTCTGTGGTGCCGAGACATGCCTGATGGGCGAGCCTCCCATAATTCAATCTGCAAGTGGGGTACCTCTTTGGCCGACTGGCTAAGGACTGGCTTTCCCATCTCGCTGGCCGCGGGTTCAATCCCCAGCACTGGCAAAACCTTTCCTTGTCTGGATTAATTTCTTGTGTGTTTCGTTACATGCTGTGGTCGTGTGGAGTTCTAGTGATGTGAATTCAGGGTGTTACACTTGATGTAGACAATGAACTTATTTTTTTTAAAGACTTGTTCATGGGGAATGGGGTTCATCAAACACCTGCTCATGTTGAAGTCCATTAATCTAAATAGGAATGGACCCACACGACTGAATTAGTGGGTTTTCAGGCTTGGGCGGCACTACAAACGTGCACTTACTGAGTATGGCTGGGCAGTACTGCCAACCTCAGCACCAGTGGTAGCAGAACTTAGGCGATGAAATACTGATGCCAAGGTTGAGGCGACCAGCGTGGCATGTCAGCAGACCACCAGCTACATGTCCTTACATTACTAACGTTTGCACATCTGAGTATTACTGTGGCTGTGTCTTGTTTACTGTTGTCATTACTACACCAGGGGATTTATCCTCCCACAGATTATATGTCCTTGTAACCCCTCTCTATGAAATAATCAACCTTGCTAAAAGCAAAACAAAATTTAGAGGTTGGGGTCAATGCTCATTCTGTGATCCTGACCCAGGTTGACATCTCAACTTAAATTCGCTAGAAAGACGAAGAGTGCGGGGAGATCTGATAGAAGTATTCAAATGGGAGTAGTTGGGGGGGATTCTGGAGCTGCCCTGTGTAGGCCACTCGACCTCTTGCAGTCTCCCTGTGTTCTTATGTTCTGGTGGGAGGACTGACCACAAAGTGGGCTCGCTGGATATGGATGCATCGGGCGAGCCCGCTGCCCATGATGGGTGCAGGGTAAAGCCTACAGGGCCCTTGCATCTTGAATGGAGGTGGGGCCCCTGATATGAGTGCATCAGGAGACCACCGGTAAAATGGATCAATAGAGTGGATGAGTATTGAAGAGAGCTGGTAGGCGAGGTGCTGAGAGGGAGTGCCAAAACAGGAAAAGGTGGAACATTTCTACTGTGGTCACCCCCTTGAAAAAAATTCTTGGGGGATTAGGGGAGAAGACATAGGAGGTAGATAGTTTTTCTTTATGCCTAGAATCCTCAATCTTTCATTTTTGACACTAGAAATGGAATTACTATTTACTCATGTCAGTTATCTCCTACCAGGCCAAACTGGAAAAGTAAAAATACTACCACATTATAAAAAAGTAAAATGTATATTTACATGAACATTCCACACTTTTATCATTTCTTAGATATGTTAGGTATAAAAGATACATATAATGCCAACCTTGTATCAGCACCAAAGGCTTTTTCTGATGGATGCTGCCCATTTAAACATACTGTTGGAAGTGCACCTCATGCTTGTGAATTTCTAACTTGACAGGTTTGTCAAGATGTTACAATCTGAGTAGCCATGAGTTAAAGTGACTTGCCATCAGAAATGACTGTTCCTATAATGATGGGATGATGACTTTGTACTGCTGGTGGAAAACATGTTATTGTCTTGCAGCCCATCTGACAAACCTGCAAGGGGCATAAAACAATTGAGACTGCTGAGGGGATTCAGCATTATTTGAATTGAGGGTATCACTGACAGAGGATGCCAAGTGTGCAAAAAAACCCAACAGATGTCTTGCACACATGGCTAAAATAAAATAAAAAATATAACTTAGACAATAGCAGTATTCTGGCAGGAATATTGCTTCCAATGATTACAAAAGTTACATGTGACAAAGGTAGGAAAATATATTAATTACAAATTTACATTGTAATTACTATTCATGTCTATTTACTACTTTCGTTTTCATCACTGTCATCCTTCCTTGCCTGACAAGACGAGGGGAAGCAGTCACAGCCTCAAAACACAAATATTGTAAACAGCTTCAAAGGAGAAAAAGCTGCCCGATAAATTTATCCTGATTTCTATTCTTCAAGCTCTCACACACACACACACACATATGGAGCTCCGTAGTGCAGTGGTTGGCACGCTTGCCTCACAATGGGGGGCCCCAGGTTCGATTTCTGGACAGAGTGGAGGTGGATGGGTAGTCTCCTTTAATCTGTGCCCCCTGTCCTCCAAGCAGTGAATGGGTACCGGGTGTCAGTCAGGGGTTGTGTCCCTCCTCCTGGGTGCGTGTGACTATGGTGTGAGTTTTCAGCCATACCCAAAGATCTGTCACCAGAGCTTCAACCTCAGTCTAGGAGGGTACTGGCTGGCTATCGTGAGTTCAGAGCATGGTCAGAGCATGGTGAATTACACATACAAACATCTATCACATGACACCAGGCAAGTTCAGGATCTGGTGTGACAATTTTTTTTTCCAGTTTTGAAGGTGTGAGGGTAAGATTCCCACAACCAAACCTAAACCTCTTGTACTACAGGAGTAGCAAAACAAGCTGTCTTAACATGTCGAAACCTGTGCGCTTTGCTTCGTCCATTTATGTCCATGTTTAGTGTGACTGGTTTGGTACAACAAGTACTACCCAACCCACGTGACCTCACATTTGAGTAAATTGGAGGGTGTGGTGACATGGTGATCCAGCATACATGACCTGGGTCTAAAATATGGTCAGTTTAGTTTATCCTCTCTTTCTCTCTCTCCCAGTGTGCATGATGGTAAAGGTGGCTAATAATATAATGTGTGATGGATTTGGCTGTTCAATTCTTCCCTATTCTTGGTGAGCATCTGGGTTGGATGCCAGCTGCCACAAGTAGGGTTATTTGTGAGAGGAGCATGCTGATGTACTGCCATGCTGTTTTGCCAGACTCATGTTTGGGTCATATTTAGCCGTTTCTCAGCCACTCATGGGTTCAATTAGCCAAAGCAGTCAGGGTAATTATTCCTATCATCAAGAAAAGAATTCATCAAAATTTACTTCTGACTACTTGCTTTGTATACAATAAACCCATAAGTGTGTCAGTTGATAAGTTCTTGGATTTTCTTTTAATTTTATTAATGCTTGAAAAAATGCTCTCAGCTGCTGCGGTACAGTTAGGTAAACACAATAATTTAAGCATGAACTCAGAGAGATTCGGACACATAAGAATATTGTCAATCTGTCTTGCTTTGCTCACAGCATCCCAGAACATTTCGGGTCGCATGCTGGACTCTACAGGCAGAGTCTCCAGCATGTTTCTCAGCAGCCTCCACTCACTGTCCACAACCTGAATGTCAGGTGTTGCCAGGTGTTCAAAATGATAAATCAGATTGATTAAAGAGGGAACATTTCTTTCAATGACAATTTTAGGGTTCAAGTTTTCTAGAGCTTCAAATATAGGAGAACCATGAGAAAATCTTTTATAAATTTGAGAAACACTCTCAATCAAAAATTCTAAACAGTTAATTTGAAAATCTTTCAAATCTTCATGTTGTAGATGTGGTGAACATGATATTTCAAGCTGTACTTTAATGCCTAGATACATTTCTTCCATGGGCTTGAATTTTGTTTCATTTTTATAATTTATGTCTTTTAGTGACATTGTCTTCGTGTAGTCGTCCTCCAAATAACATTCAAAGATGGCCTTTAATGCTACACCAACCGCATTGTTCAGAACATGGATCTGACTTGACTCACTTTGCATCTGTTTATCTAAATTGTCAAAAATTGGCAAGATAAAGTCAAGAAACATAAGATACAACTTTGTTACTGGCATTCTCAGTCTTTGGAGGATTGTTTCTGGAGCCTCTAGTTTGTCAACTAAAACAGCATTTGTAAAGTATGATTTTAAAGCATCATACTTCTCCAGTATTTTTGACACCACTGCATGCAGGGACAGCCACCTGGTTTGAGCTGGGTGCAACAGCTTGTGAGGCTTGACTTGGATGAAGTCTTTGAACTCTTCCAGTTCCGTGTGGTTGGAACTGTAATGAAAGTAGCTGTAAACATCTCTGGCAAGGTCTTCCAGTGAGTGAGGTAACTTGAGACAGGCAGCTGATGCACACAGGCTGAAGGAGTGAGAGATGCAGTTCATCACAAACAGCTCGGGGATATCTTGCTTCATCAGGGATAAGAGGGAATCATGTTCACCGAGCAGGGGGTTGCCTCCGTCTGCAGCGATGCCAAGCATATTTTTCTGATACGGAATTCCATTTTTACTGAAGAAATCAACAACACAATTGTAGAGTGACTCTGCAGTGGCATTTTTCATGGGAATCAGATTTAGAAAGGCTTCAGATACTGAAAAGTTATGCAACACTCTCACAACCATACTCAAATACTTCTCTGAACCTCTGTCAGTAGCCTCATCAACAATTAGTGAAAACTTGTTTGTTTTTAAAAGTTGTATAAGCTCATCACAACCTTCCTTTCCCAGGACATTGTTGATGAGCAGAACCGTGTCAGTCCCTCCAGATTCCAGATTTTGTGCAACACTGGAATATGGGCAGAGAGTCTTAATTAGTTGAATAAGATGGTCTGAAGTAGCAATAGGTAAATCATGCTCTGCTATGAATGCAGCAATCTGAAGCTCGGCTGCATTTAACCTGGAGTATGGTGAATTAGGGTCTTTATCACTTGGCTTATAAACCGTTCTAGAGAATGGACTCACTTCAAGTGTCACAGGACTCTTCTGGATGTCCTCAAGTTCTCTCATGGAAGCACTTATTTGCACAGCATTCATGGGTTGGTGCACAGTGGCTTCACAACAGTCTTCTTTTGGTATATGCGCAGTGATGCACTGGTCACTGGATTTGGACTTTGATACCAATGGTCTGTTGTCGAACTCTGCCTTGGCAGCAATGTGCTTTTTGTTTTTTGCATGCCTCTTTAGGTCTGCTTTCCCACCACTTATACTGAGCTCAACATCACAAGGTATGCAGTGGGCAAAGTACTCCCCCTTAGTGCTGGCTGTCACCCAGCCGACAAACTCTGGATCTTCTTCAAATGAATGAGAGTACCTTTGGTAGTACTTTTTCTTTCGTGAACTTTTTGAATCTTTGCCATGCACTGGAAGCTCAACAGAGGCAATGGGCTGGTCTTGTCCCAAAATGAACGCAGTTATTCGATTTTCACCCCTGTGGGATCCCTCCACATTCATTTTATGTTTTCTCATATTTGAATGCTTTTTGAGGTCAGTCTTGCCAGAGGTTATCTTGAGGTGGGAGCCACAAGGGATGCAGTATGCATAATGGTTCCCTTTGCTACTTGCCTTCACCCAACCTCTGAACAGGGGATTGTTTTCAAATTTTGCAGAATATCTCTGTAGATACTTTCTCTTTTTCTTCTTTTCTGCAGCTCTTGGCTTAACTTCATTTTCTTCCACCTCTTCTTCATCCTCATCCCTGGAGGGGCTCCAGTCCTCATACTCCGTACAGGACATGTTTTCCCTCTTCATATTCTTAAGATGTCTAGTGCCTTCATGGCTGTTGTCATCTTCATATGCGAGTCTCCTCTTACATTCCCTTGGGTCCCTTGAGACATTGCTCTCACTGTCTGTGTTCATTCTGACATGTCTGAAAATAATTAATTTAATTTGTAAATGTACTTATTGCTCTCCCTTAACTCATTAAACAATCTACAGTAGTCACATAATATAGGTGATTGCAGTATGTAAATCACCTAATATAAGAGGGGGAATTACAGTGCTCCAGCTTATCATACTGGGGTCATGTTTAACATGTGAGGTCACAGGGGGTGTAACCACTCTTCTGAATGAATTCATCTACCTTTCTCTTTAAACTAGGCTGGCATGTATTTCAGGCATGGATGAAGACTTGAATAGCCTTGCCCCATTTTTTCTGAAACTTTTGGTTCTAAGAGTTTTAAGTAATCAAATACTAGTTAGAATGTCTCAAATGACTTTGCAAACACTACAAATATGAATACAGAGAAATACTGGGGACTGGAATGCAAATATTACTACATTTTGCTTATGACATTTCAATAAACTATCCTTTTTTTGTTTTGACATGCAATCCCCATCATTTTGACTTTTAAAGATTCCGCGCAGGATGTTAACTTTAAAACCGCACAAGACATAAGGACATAGGGAGACTGCAAGAGGCTGAATGGCCTAAACAGGGCAGCTCCAGATTCTCCCTCACTACCACCTGTTATCCTCGTCCATGTAGCTATCAAGTCTACTCTTAAAACAAGCTATCGTCCCTGCACTCACTATGTGATTGCTGAGTCTATTTCATTCCCCCACCACCCTATTACTAAACCAATGCCTGCCTATTTCCCTCCTAAATCTATACTTTTCTAATTTAAATCCATTACTGTGTGTTCTATCCTACTGGCTAAGTCTCAGTACTTTACTGATATTGCCTTTGTTGTAACCCTTGACCCATTTGAATACTTCGATCAGATCTCCCCGCACTCTTTCCCTTTCTAGTGAATGTAAGTTCAGATGTTTCAGCCTATCTTGTTATGGGAGGTTCCTGAGCCCCTGAATCATCTTGGTCATTCTCATCTGAACTGATTCTAGCAAGTTGATGTCCATTCTGTAGTGTGGGCACCAAAATTGTACAGCATAATCTAAGTGTGGCCTAACTAATGCTAAATAGAGTCTGAGGATGACCTCTGCACTCTTGTTGGTTTTCCGTCCTTTTAACTCTACCTATTGCTGTGGAGTCCAAACTATACCCATGTAATGGGTTGTGAGTTCCTACGCTTAGTACGCTACACTTGGTAATGTTAAAATTCATCTGCCATTTCTCTGACCAAACTGACAGTTTGTTGAGATCCTCCTGTAGTGCTCTAGCATCCTCCCCTGTCCTAATAGTGCGTCCTATTTTGGTGTCATCTGCAAATTTACCTATGTCACTAGTTATCCCATTGTCTATGTCATTGATGTAGATAATGAATAAAAGCGGGCCCAAAACTGAACCTTGAGGAACCCCACTGGTAACATTACCCCATTCGGATTTTTTTACCGTTAATGGTAACCCTCTGTTTCCTGTCGCTAATCCACGCCCTAATCCAATCATAAACCTTCCCTCCTATTCCATGAGCCCTGACTTTATTTAACAGTCTCTGGTGAGGTACCTTATCGAAGGCCTTACTAAAATCAAGATAAACTACATCGTAACTCTCAGCATTGTCAGCTGCCTCGTATACTCTATTGTAAAAGGATAAAAGATTAGTAAGGCGCGACTTTCCTTTGATAAACCCATGCTGTGAGTTGTGAATTAAATTATGTCTGTCAATATGGTCCCTAATACTATCTGCTATTATAGACTCAAGCATTTTACCTATAACCGACGTCAAACTAATCGCCCTATAGTTTTGCATAATAGATTTGTCTACCTTCTTAATTACTGGAATAATGTGTGCCTACCTCCATGATACAGGCACCACCCGTGTCTAGCGACTTCCTAAAAACTTGTTAGCTGCCCACTGATTTCAGATTAACATTCTTTTAATACCCTGGGGAAAATTTTATCTGGCCCTGGTGCCTTAGTAACTTTGAGTCTATCTATCTGTCCATAGACCAGCTAGTGATGCAGGTAGGTAAAAGAGTGCAAGATTTTACCTCACTCTCATGCTATTTTTTCAGTATATTAGAAGCAGTTATTAGCTAGATTAACCAAATGATTAACCCTGATTGCCAAGCATAATCTCCCAACCAAACAATAACTTGGACAAACTAAAACTAGTTGAAGTAGGGATACCACCCAAGACTGTTGAGGGAGTGGAGAAGTGAGCCTTGATCTTTCCATCATGTCAGTTTATCAAGATTCACCGAGTTTGTCTATGACCTCCTGCAGCAATCCTTCAGTAGGTCCAGGGAGCCTAGTACCCCCGCCCCGCCCCGCCAGTCGTCCTCGCTCGGGTCTTCCGGGTCCCGCGCAAACCCCTGCCCCGCTGTCCGCACCACTACTTGTGCAGACTGTGTCCGCACGGGGCGCCTCTGCACACTGTGTCCCCGCGGCCCCCTAGCCTGTTTAGGGTAAGAGGGGTGAGTGTGGGCAAGCACTAGAATAATATGCCCCGTCCTCCGCCCCGCCGGACGTAAACAAACCCTGGGTCAACCTGTCGAGGTGTTCCTTTACTGCCCCAGAGTGTCCCGCCCCGCCCCCTTCTGCTTCTGCACACACGGGGCCCTGCGACCCCTGTGTGTGGCTCGGCCAGGCTTTTCCCCAGCATGCCTGCCAAGCACAGCAGGCAGACAGCACCCAGCACCGCCCTCAGCACCCAGCACACGGCCTGGCAGCCCCGCCCCGGCTATTACCTGGCGCCTGTCAGTGGTCGTCAGGGCGGCGGTGGTGGTCCGGGGCCTCGGTGAGCGGCACAGCACGACGCACGCCAGCACACAGAGCGTCAGCACATCAGCAGCACCAACAGCGTGTGTGCCGCCGTGACCTCCCCGCCGCGGCAGGCTTGGCAGCGCCGCGTGACGTCAGCGGGGGGGCGCCAGGGAGGCAGACAATGGCGGACGGGACGTGCGGGCCGGGGTCCGCTGTGCCCGCCAAACGACCCAGATTGGACTTCCCGGACGAAACTTCCTCCCAGCAATACGACGGTGACTTCCATTGTTTCGCGGGAACCTCGGAGCTGCTCTCAGGTGGGTGCAGGTGGCGGCGGGGCGCGGCTGAGGGCGATGTAAGGGGAAGTGTTTTGGCGGGGCGGCCCCTCCGAGAGGCAAAGATGGCGGCTGCGCGCGCACCACTCCGCTCCTGTTTTTACGGCCTTGGCGGCCGCGCGGCGCCCCCCGAGCCAGGAAGTGGCCTTTCCCGTGCATGGCTGCCGCCCCGTGCGTGCTGGGTGTGGGTACGTGCTGCACCAAGTGTCTCGCCGGGGCGGTGATCGATACGGTCACGGGGAGACACAGGGGCGGGGAGGCTCGGCGCGGCAGCAGGGGATCCGCGGCGGGGCGGGGCGGGGCGGGGGATTGGATCCCTGTTGACAGCCAGCCTTGTGTCACCCTACACGCGGCGCGGGATTCAAAACACCGAGTCTTTTGAGACGCACCACTGACGAAATAGCCCTGCCTGGCGCTGTGCGGGGCACCACGGCACACAGATACTGCCGGAAATAAGAGGTGATGTGAGAGAGAGAGAGAGAGAATATTGACAATAGGGTAGCCACTTCTTGCAAAGTTAATACTTATAATATGGATTCTTTTTTGGCCCCTGAAAGCAGTGCAGTAAGGATGTCTTCCAGAAAATAGAAGGGGGGGTCGAGGGGGGTGAAGCCCCCATTACAGAGATCATATGGGGCAAAGCCCTCCATTAAGGGGGTTGAGGGGGCAAAGCCCCTGTGTTTGGTTGGTTACATTAGGTTAAGTTTGGTTAGGTTAATGTAAATTTATTTGGCATGTAGTGTGGGGTGGCAGAAATACGCAGTCCGAGACAGGACAGGGTGGTGGCGGGGGTGGTCCACTTCGCGGGCCGGTGGTGACGGGTGGGAGTGGGACGGCGGAGGGTGCACAACAGGCATTGAAAAGTCAGTCATTTGGTGACTTCCAGAAAAAAATACTACATATATCTCTATAATAAAGAACATCATATCTTGTCCAGAAATAAGCAGCCTGTGTCTTGAAATTAGTAGGCTACCCCCTTGTCAATAATCCCCGAGTTGATTCCGGTTCTGTAAAGGGAGTTAGGAAAACAAGTATTATGACCTAACACACACTGGTCTGCCACCATGAACTGCTTTACAGTCTACGTGCATGGCACAGGGATGAATTAATGATAACAAATGAAGTGTAACATCTAAATTGCAATTTCAGTAGCATGTTCTACAGAGGCTTTCAGTTACTTTGTTTCCTTGTTAATTGTTGAACTGTTCTTTCAACAAATATCTGTCAGGCACTGTTACAGGTGGTGTCTGACTTAATGTATGACTCATCTTGTCAGTAAGTCTAACTTGTGGTATTGTAGTCATTCACACTTGTTTCCATGATTTGAACAGCCTCTCCACAGAATAGTCATAATACTTTTTCATTACATACCCAAACTGACTCATTGTATTACATTTCATCTATTTGTTGTTTTGTCACGTTCCTAAGACAGTTATTGCTTTCCAGGTGGCTGCAGCAATGCCACTGAGTTTACCCTCACCTCGGACTCTGGCTTCAACGAGCTCACGCCGCCCCAGAGTCTGGAAGACGACATAGCCAACCCGTAAGTCTTAACCTGTCCTGAGTTGGGGATGTATCAGTAGCTGCTTATTTTGCAGAGGTATAGTTGGTAGACATTTATTATGGTGTAATGTTATCAGGATACTTGTTATTACTGGTGTTCGTTGTCTGTGTATTGTTAGTGAAGACGTAGCTGTGGTCATTAGCTCTTTTTGTAGTGTGTCCACAAGCTAAACAAAAACGTTGGCAAATTCACATCATTTGTCTATCCTCCTTTTCAGGCTGGATGATAATTGGGTTCATAGAGAAACATAGGGAAGGTAAACTGTGGTAACCTGGATGTCACACCTGCACTGTCTTGGGGTAATGGGTTTTTATCTACTGCACACAGCTATAGGATACGCTTTCAAATGTGAGATGGGTGGCCAGACTTGCTTTATCAGGAGCAACACAGGATTATGATTATATTCTGGAGGTTCATGACACAAGATAAAATGACATTGATGTTTACTGCACTTATATGTTTAGTGACTTTTATGAAGGATACAAGAGTTAGATGTGGGTCATGAACTGCTGTTTGCTCACCTCGGCTCAATATGATGACCAGGGAGTAAATCTCAATGCAGTTCTGAAAGTTGGAGGGACTGGTGAAGATAGAACTTAACAAATGAGTGCTATTGGGAGAATATTAGTGTGAATCAAACAAGAGGAGCTATTTTGAGCATAGAAATCGTGCCCTTCTTCAATTACAAGTCTGAACCAGTTGCTCCGATAGGGGATAAGTTTAAAACATTCCTCGTGGCTGCTCCCAAGTAGACTAATTTTTCATGTGTTTCAGAAGTAGCAAATGCCCCTCGGTACACTGAAATAGTTCTAATTTATTTCCACAGTGATAATATTGAGGATGTGTTTACAAGCTTGTTTTACACTCAAGTAAGGTTAGTTGAGTGATGTTTTACTAAGCAGTTCTTCATGTATTGCAGTGGGACAAACTCCACCCAAGGGGACGCTGCCTGCCGCCTGGAGAATCACTTGAACAATGACGCCAATGACAGATTGGTTGTGCATGATAACTCTCTTAGTTGGCCGCCGGAAATCACCAACGGCACAGAGGAAGACGATGAGGAGGATGAGGATGAGGAAGACAGGCAGTCGGTGGCCTCCACCACCTCCAACCTTAGTGGACTGTCTGACATCTCCAACTTCTCAGGAAAGGAGTGGAAGCCATGTGCCGGTGAGTTTTAGCTGCTTCTGATATATGCCCAGTTGACCTTTAGTGTGTAAAATTGTCATGTGAAGAAAGTGATTTTAAAAAGGAGAAGTTTAGAATTTCCAGTAAAGCAATACACATCTTGGTCCTTGACATGACTTTCTATTATAAATACTTTAGTTCTTACAACTGTGCCAAGGCTCTTTTCTTCACTGGATATCTTGAAAATTTTTAACTAAAGAAGGATGTGTGACTGATTTAAAAGTACATCTGCACTTATTTTGTCATCTTTTGCTAATTGTTTATCTATACTAATAGCTCTTAAGCCCAAACTTTCTTCATGTCTAGAAATGGGAATGGCCTTTGACATAGTAAAGTAGATCTTCCATGATAAGTCTAGTAGTCTGGATGCCTTGGACTTGGTGGTGACGGCAACGTTGTGTGTGTGTGTGTTCCAGGTCCCATGTCGTGGGTGCAGGCACAGATGCTTCGTGGTGTCAACCCTCGCATTATCCTCTCCCGTGTGTTGGGGGCCACGGCCAAGATCCCCGAGGGGGTCAACGATGTCACGCTATGGCGCCTCATTGTCAACATGCTGTCTGAGCCACCGCGCAGGGAGAAGCTGCGTCACATCAACACCATAGAGGATGTCGTCAGGCTGATGAAGTCATGCCGAAAAATCATTGTACTCACTGGTGCTGGGGTAAGGTGGACTTGTGTGACATTACTGTTTTCCCAACTTTGGGTTTGGGTGTTTCTGTGTTGTGTTTCCTTTATAGGAAGTCCTTTTTCATGTGATGAGTGGTGTATTAATGGCAGTCACTGAATCTAGTCATAATACTTTGTCTAGTACCATTTTGCAAGTTCCAGCTCTTGTCATGTCCTTTGTGTTAGTGTTGATAAAGACATGACTTCCCCTCCATGTGGTAACAGTGCATTGTTTGTTACAGGTGTCTGTCTCCTGTGGTATACCTGACTTCAGGAGCAGAGATGGTATTTATGCCCGACTAGCAGTAGACTTCCCTGACCTGCCAGACCCCCAGGCCATGTTTGACATACACTACTTCCGGCGAGACCCTCGGCCCTTCTTCAAGTTTGCAAGGGAAATATACCCTGGGCAGTTCACTCCCTCCTTGTGTCATAGGTGAGAGACTGTTCCCTGCCACTTAGAGAAGGCTTCCAGAGCCTACTTCTTGGAGGCTCATTTGTTGTTGGGGACTCAGGCTAAATTTAGTGAACCTTCTATAAATCAAACTAAGTGAGGGGAGATTTTGTCTGGAATAGAATAGCCAAAAATCTGAACTATTCCAAGTTTAAAAAGCTCATGTGCACCCATCACCCCTCCATCCAAAGAACTCACTAAATCATATTGTACTCATCAAAACATTTTTTTACCGTTTATGGTTGATGTTTATGAGCACCCATAGCACCAGAGTCAGCCATTGCTGCACTTGAAGTCTTTGGTGCCGAGGTGGGTCACCAGCCTTTGTGTGGTGTGCTGTATATATCAGTCTCACACTGGGACACCTTCAGGTGGGCACAAAGTGAATGGATCATGTTCCTGACATCTCACTGGCCACCAGCACAGATGCACAACACTGTCTCCTTAGCAGCCTTTGCTAGTCTAGCAACAGGAAGCACTTTATTTTCTTGAGTTTTATTATTATGTTACTCTTACAAGTGCCTTGATTATCTGCATCTTGTTAATAAATCATAGCGACAACAATAGGGCAAGGTCTGAAATATGCTTTGCCAAGTTTTCATTCCTATCTGATGCTTTGTTAAAAAGTTATTCCTGAAAAATGTTTAACATGACCTCTGAAACCCATGGTAGATGAGTTGTTCAAAACAATCCTTATTGGGTTGTTGATTGTGATGGTGGTAGCAGTGCTTGGTGATTACAGAGCATTTTCTTTCAAACATCTGTAATATTGAAGTTTTAAAGCATGATAAAGTTAGAATACATTAATGAAATTATCTCATATTTTTCTTCCCAGGTTTATTCGTCTAATCGAACAACACAACAAATTATTGAGGAACTACACACAGAACATTGACACGCTGGAGCAGGTGGCGGGAATTAAGAACGTCATTCAGTGCCATGGTGAGTTTGTGAAGGCTCCCAAGTGGATGGGTCAATGATGTTATTAGTTTTCTTCTTTACCTTAGTCCTTTAGAAGATATTTTTTCTTTTTGCATTTACATCATCATCATCATTTCGTTTATGTCTGTTTTCACTCTTCCTGAGCGGTTGGACGCTTTATGGCTCTCTTCCATTCTACTCTGTCTTCTGCCCGATGCTCATCCAATCCCATCAATGCCAAGTCTTCCTGTATACACTTTCTCCACGTTTTCCTAGGCCTACCAACTGGTCTCCTTCCTTCTACCTCCAATCTCTCCAAAACTCCCAGCACTGTATCCTCCCCTGCTCTCTTTACATGTCCAAACCATCAGAGTCTTTCCCTTCTGAGCACTGTTTCCAGGTCCTCTACTCCACATCTGTTAGCTACATCTGCACTGGACACCCTGTCTTGCCATCTGATCCCCGCCATATATCTCCGCATTCTGCTATCACTTGCTCTCAACACCTCAATCAATTTTCTAGTTAGAGCTCATGTTTCTGCTCCATACAACATCACTGATCTAATACACGCTTGGTACACCCCTGCTCTGCTCTTTAGAGGGATGCTGCGATTCACGAGCAGACTAGCCACTTCCCTCCACTTTAACCATGTTGCTGCCACTCTCGCTCTCACTGTCCTCTCCACTCCCGCCTCACAGGCCAGAACATCTCCCAAATAACAAATGTTCTACCTCATCCAGCTTTCCTCCATTCACCTCAAGCTCATCCCTCTCAGTTTCTTGTATTTGCTGTCTCCTTACACAAGCTGGGCATGTAAAATTCTGCACTCTTCTTACATTTCTGAGGCCTGAGCATCTATGGTGGCACCACTGCCTGCAACATGTGCACAAGACTGAATTTACACCTACCCCCTTTCCACAACATCCACATGGAAATTTTCCTGATTTGATCTTTTCTCTTGCTTCTTTTCCAGTGACCATTTACTTTGTTTTTTTCATTATTAATTTTCAAACCTCTCTCCTCCAATCCTTCCTTCCATTTATTAAACTTTTCTTTCACTTCTTCTGCTGTCTCTGCATTTACTACCAAGTCATCTGCATACAGCAGTTCCCATGGTGCTTCTCCTCTTGCTTCCGTTGTTGCCTCCTCCATTACTGTTATAAACAAGAGCGGGCTAAGGGCAGATCCCTGGTGAACCCCCACTCCAATTTCGAACTCATCTGATGCTCCCACCAGTGTTTTCATTCTCGATTTTGTACCTTCATATAGTCCCATCACCGATTCAACCAATCTTTCTGGTACTCTTTGCCTTCTCAATGCCCATCTTATAATTTCCCTTGGTACTCTGTCAAATGCCTTTTCTAGATCTACAAAAACATGATATAATCTCCTCCATAAACCTTTCCTGAAACCCTCTCATGGTATATATTGCTCCAGTTGTTGATCTCCCAGGGCAAAAGCCAAACTGACATTTAACAATTCTTATTATCCTTCTCAGCCTCTTCTCCAGGACTTTCTCATATACCTTCCTGCCATGCTCCAGTAACCTTATCCCCCTATAGTTACCACATTTCAAAGCCTCTCCTTTCCCTTTAAAAATGGGTATAGTGTAGCTTCCTTTCCAGTCTTCTGGTATCTCTCCCTTTTTTTGATACATCATTTACCACTTGTCAATTCCACCACTCCTTCTTTTCCTGCTGCTTTTATTAAATCTACTGTTAGCCCTGAAGGTCCTGCTGCTCTACCATTTTTCATTTCCTTTAGTGCTTCTTTTACTTCCTCTTCCGTAATTTTTTCTTGTGGGCCTTCTACTTTTTCAGTTTCATTTATCATATGTTAATTTTCCTCATTTAACAGTTCACTGAAATATTTACTCCATCTTTCCAATATCTTTTCTTTTTCCACCATGATGTTCCCTCGTTCATCTTCTACAAACTTTGCCCCAACTACATCTGCTCTCTCTCTTCTCATTAGTTTCGCAATTTTAAACGTCTTATTTTTTTAATTTCTCCCATCTCTCCCTCACCCACTCTTCTGTTGCTTTCTTCTTTGCCTTCGCTACCTCTTTTCTTGCCTTTTTCTTCTTTTCTTTAAACACCTCTCAATCTTCCTCCTCCTTTGTCTTCTGCCATTTCTTGTATGCCTCCTTTTCCTTGATGGCCTGCTGCACTTCATTCCATCACTGTCTCTCTTTCCTTTCTTCTAATTCCTTTTGTTTCACCACACACTTCTCTCCCTGCTTTCATGATATTTTCTTTCAATTGTTCCCATCCTCCATTATTTTTCCCATTTTTCCTTTTCACTCTTTGTTCAAACTCTTCTGATTTCCTCCTCGCTCAGCTTCCACACTTTTATTTTTATTTTTTCTTCCTTTTTTATCTTTTTCTTCCCTACCTCCGTGGCTATGTCAGCACATAGAAGTCTATGTTGTGGCAGGCACGCTTCCCCCGGGATCACCTTCACGTCTTTTATCCAAAAATCTTCATCCTTTCTGTACACTATATAGTCTACTTGCGTTTCCACTCTTCCACTTTTATATGTTACCACCTTTTCTCTTTCTTTCTTGAACATAGTGTTTGCCACAACCAGTCCCCTGCCCTGACAAAACTCCAATATTTTCTCCCCTTCTCTGTTTCTCTCTCCGTAGCCATACACACCCATTACTTCCTCAAATCCATCGCTACTTTGCCCTATATGACCAATCAAATCTCCTCCAATGAACACCTCATTTCTTAAACCTGTCATCTTGTCATCCAGCACTCCCCAAAATTCCTCGTCTATCCTCCCCACCTGAGGGGCATACACAGAGAAAACATTGAATAGTTTCTCTTCTATTACCATTCTTATTAGCATTATCCTTGATGTTATCCTCCTCACTTCTATTACATCCTCTCTTAGCTCCTCTCTCACCATCATCCCCACCCCTCCGACTCTCCCCCCTCCACCACTCTCCCCTTTCCACCACATCTTGTACTTTTCTTCCCCACTTCCTATCATTTTGCTTCCTTCACCCTTAAATTGCACTTCCTGCACACAACAAATGTCAACCTTTCTCCTACCCAGCATCTCCACCACCTCCCTGCTTCTTCCTCTCATTGTTCCCACATTCACCGTCCCTATTCTTAAGCTAAGTTTGGAGATTCTTCGCACCCCCTGCCTACTCAAGGGCTGCCGGGTACTGGGGGCCATATTCTGGATTCGAGCCATATCAGTTTTTGGAGCAGAATTTACAGGTGCATGCCCTTACTAACCCCAACCACCTATTTTAAGTGGTGGCCCTAGCCTTTGTCCAAAAGAAAAGGCAAACCCTACAAGGCAGCAGGGGGCTATGATGTTTACCACCCACTATTTCACCCATAGCTGGGACTGGATGGCCATTGACTCTGATAAACATGAGTTCATTTGCCCTTAGAATGGTCTTGTTTTTCATCTACCTGGGGGTCCAGCACACCCTCCTCACTGGTCCAAAAAAATAAAAATAAATAAACAAAATAAATAAATAAAATAAAAATAGTGGGGTCGCGGTTTAGTCGCCGACTACCTGACCATGCGGCTGGTTGTACTGGGTTACATGTTACCAGTAGCAGAGCACTACCTTAACTGCCCTGACCAGTCACTTACAACTTGTGTATAACTGTGGTCTTATCTATTTTTGGACAAAGTAAGGAATCCCATTGTAACTCCTACCTCCCTCCTCAGGGTCCTTTGCCACAGCCACCTGCCAGAGGTGTGGGTGCAAGGTGGATGCCGATGCCATAAAGGACGATATATTCTCCCAGCGGATCCCCAAGTGTTCTCAGTGTGACGGGATGGAGGAGGAGGCGGCGCCGGCGCCTGAGGTACAGAATACTACCTCCGAAGAAGTGGCCTCCACCATCCCTCAGCAAGACCCACCAGATAGTAGCATACACCTGATGCCCCACAGACCTCCAGGTAGGCTGCACTGCTGCTGTGTGACCTGCTCATCAAGTGGTTATGACTGCTGTTGGTTTATTTAGTCAATGTTGTCTTGTTGTTGCCATCATGTAATATCAACAAATGAGAGATTAAGAGCAAGGTAGTGACTAGACGGTATCATGAGAGCTGGCGGGGATTATCCTTCAGGGGTGGACTTGCAGACTTGGTATCATTGTTTGGGTGATGGTACCGTGCGCTCACTGGCCAATTCTTAACCTGTTCCAACGTGCATATAATTGACTTTGTATTCCTACCAAATCCCTTTTTGAGCTGTAAAGTAACAGATTGCACTGATAGAAACTAATGCTGCATATTAGTATATTGTAGGCTCAGGTACACCTTCAGAGTAGACATTTAACTTTTGTTCAACTAAATCAGCTTGAAGGAAATTTGTCCCAGACCAGAACACAACAGAATGAACACCTTATTACTGTTTTCAGATTCTCCCACATACACGCCTCAACCCATCATGAAGCCGGACATCGTTTTCTTTGGCGAGGGGCTGCCAGACGAGTTCCACGACAAGATGGCCGAGGACAAAGATGAGTGTGACCTCCTCATTGTGGTGGGGTCCTCCCTCAAGGTCCGCCCCGTGGCCTTGATACCTAGTAAGTAGCGCTAGACTGTTTTCTTGTGCGCTGTGCACTTCCAGCCCTCACAGACCTATTTGCCCCTCAGTCGAAGTCCTTCCTCTCTCTGTAACATAGGAATTTTGTTCAGTCTATTATAAACATGTCCACTACATTTTGTGCAGTTTTTAGGACTCCTCCTTTTTTCTCTTTCAGCTTATTTTCATGAAACCTTACAACTCAGCATTGTTCTGCCCACCTCCCAATGTGACCACTGGCATTGTGTCCACCTAGATCAGTGCCCTGGAATAACTGAACAACAGTTCTTGCTCCCACCCGCCAACCATGTTACTTCAATCCTGAATTGCGTGCACAAACATCATGAACATTAGTGAAATCAGTCATGTTCCAACACTTGAAACAGGGTTGTTAGATTTTTCGTTCTCTTTCCAAATAATTATTACTGATTTATATTTCTAGTGTGCAGGTCTCCTCATGTGACTCCTCTGTTTCAGGTTCACTGCCCTCACACGTGCCTCAGATCCTCATCAATCGTGAGCCCCTCCGTCACCTAACCTTCGATGTGGAGCTGCTAGGAGACTGTGATGTTATCATAAATGAGCTCTGTCACAGGTAGGTACTGAGGCAGTCCACAGACACAGAACTTAGTACATGAAGAATGTAAAGCCAAAGCTATGAGAGACAGTCACTAATAGAGGGATGCATCAGGCAGCTAGGTGTTACATTTAGCTCAACTGTCATGTTGCAGGATTGGGGATAAAGTACAGTTCACTGAGATACTGAGTGACATTTTTATTTTAGTTTTCATCTTTTTTTATTCAAATTTATCACTTATTTAAAAGGACGTTGGACTGGTTCTTTCATCAGAAATAACCCAATCTGTAACCGTTTGTTCTTTTTGAGGCAAGGATTAGAACTGGAACTTGCTTTTTCTTGAAGACTGGGTGCTCATTTTGCACATCAACATGCCACCTGCCATTTGAGCCCAGCTGACTTAGGATGTTTAGGAATGTCACAAACGATGTAGGGGTTAAGGTATTCCTGGTCATGTTCTGTTTTCTTCATATCTTATTGACAGTATATTTATCAATTTTTATCTCCACAGGTTAGATAATGGGTGGAAAGACCTTTGCTCTCAAGAACCGATGAACGAGATTCGTGAGCTGCCGCCGAGACCAATCCCAACAAGTGTCAATGGCGGCACGGGCAGCCCCGATGGGGAGGACGCCAACAGCTTCCCCGGGCCCTCCATGGTGGCCCCCCAGAATGCCCCGCACCCCAGGGATGAGAGTGACATTGAGGCACTGCGGGCATGCTGGGCCCCCAAGATCAGGGAGACCGTGGCTTCAAGGTTGCCAGGTGAGTAGAGTGTTTTATAAATGCAAGAAGTTCCTTGTCATCATCATTATCAATGTATTCATCATCATTACTGCCATTGCATCTTCCAGGTTCTAGGGTTTAATTACATTACAAGGGAGCAACAACTTTTCATCTGAAAACCATAACTGAACACCTTGTGGTGTTACTATATTGACTTTTAACCAGTGAACAAGATGCTTGTAGTGTGTGTGTACATTTAAACACTGAAGTGTGCTTAGAGAACTGTTTATTTCAGAAAACATGTTCCTGTACACCGGCACTCATAAATACATTTTCCCGGGAGCTGAGGTGTACTATGATCCAGATGATGAGTATGAGGAAACCAAGTCTGTCAGCTCAGACACTGACATTGACAACATTGAGGTGAGGGAAGATAGCCAAGAATCTTTCCACAGCACCCACACCAATGCCTCCACACACCACCCAAGGCAAGATGGAGAGTTCAGCCCCACAGAAACTCCGCACCTTTCACCCGAGGATGTGGACAGCCTGTTATCCGCTGCAGACAATGGTCAGAGCCAAGAGCCTGTTGAAGATTGGACTAGTCTGAACGCGAGCTTAGACACATCACTCGACTGTGACCATACTCTGACGGAGTTTGAGAGAGACAGTGCCCAGCACAGTGAGGACAGTGCCTCACACGCCAATGAGTCAACCAGTAAGAGGTGTTCGTCCCCCAGTGATCTATGACCTTCCTTCAAAAAAGAAATGAGGGTGTAGAGTGTTGTGGGATAACGTGTCTTCTCATGCACATTTTTAAGGGCTGACAATTCTGATGTTCTGGGGCTCCCACAAGGAGGCCCAGGGAATGGCAACCAGCCTTACAAGAATGCTTCTCTGGTTGCTGAAATTTCCTTTTTTAGATAATAAAAAAGGCAATTTTTTTCAACATATTAGCAACATCAGTAGCAGCTTTAAATGAAAGTTGTGTGTGATTAACTCATTATTTAATACCGTCCTTATGTTTGTGTGTCCTCATGTAAGGTAACAGAAATTATAGCCAAATGTATAAAACTAGGCATGAAATAATTATCTTTATAAGATAGAGCACAATGTGCAATCACTACTTTGAAAAAAAAGAATATACATACCTGCTTTGAACATGTGGATCTAGCTCTTGATCTTTGCTGGAAAGTTACAGTTGTACTGTTAGTTAGGGTTAATTTTCTTACTAAAAAATAATTAAGGAATGTGAATAGCATATTTGTATTTTTTTTTTACAAAGATATTTCATTTGTTTCTGTGGAGACAAACCTGTCAGGGAAGCTACAGCCTCAGTCATAGTAGTAATTTTGGTGTAGAATGATGCTGAGGATGCAGCTCCATGATGCTTTGTTACACATTATTTAACAAACCTGACTGTGATTATTTTCATATATAAACTTTTTTGTGCATACTACTTGGAAATTCACACAGAATGCAATGATTCCATGGCCTGTGCCTAGCTTGTTGCATCACTGGTGTAGTAATGGGATTGTCTTTTCTGGAAGGAGGTTCAGTTTGGTACAACTGAGACATTGCAGCCACAGAATCAAGAGTTTCGACATGAGGCAAAATGTTAACTACTGTGACGTCTTTGTTTTCAATTCAACACATGAATGTCCATGTTAGGAAATGTTGAGTGCGTCTGAGTCACAATCCGGGGTGTGTATCAAGCAGTATTGACTGAGTGGTAATCAGAAATACTTGGGGTTTGGGAATGCTGTGCAGAATATGACTAAGGGGTCCCAATACATTTTTTTCCTAACACTACTGGCCCAGTGGTGTGAAGTGGAAAGGAAGGCGCTTGGCCTCCACTGAGCCCATGTATTGGCGATGGTAGAAAACAGGGTTGTCTGAGTTATCCTCATTGTGTTCTTGCTTCACGTCTTCAGCTCCAGTTTCACCTTGATCCAAGCCTACTTTTGACATAGACATAATGTAGGAAACTTTGCCTTGCTTCATAAAAAAATTGTTAGGTTTTAGGGATGGGTGATGAACAGATCGAGTTTTAAAATGGCAAGCAAGGAACAGACTCCTAACTAACTCCTTGTGGATGGAAATCTGTAGCTTTGCAGAACTTGATACATACCAACTTTTCTTCCAATGCGTTCCTAATCTGTACCTCGGCCCTCCACACAAGGCTGCGAGGGGCTGGCGGTGCACTGTAGTTCCTCTTCTGAGGCTGGCTTAGACCTCCCTGTCCAGATGCTGGTTGAACTTTATTTTTTATTTTATTTTTTATTTTTTTTATTTTTATTTTTCAGAGAACTATCTTTAGGTCCTACCTCATTTCTTGCTGCTAATGTACAAGAAGCACCATCAGAAATAAGTGTAAATTTCCTCACCTCTTAGGGGGCTTTCACACTGAAATGGAGAAGTAAATTGTTCTGTGTATATAATCAAATTGGTTACATATTTTTATTTTACTTTAATATTTTCTAATGCTCTTAATATGTACCTAAAATTATTTAAATAGGTTTAAGTTTTCAGGGCTATATTTATAACAGCTTGTTAGAAATATGCCCAGTTTTCCGTTACACTTCTTAAATTGGAAAATTGTTCCTTGGATTACTTGTCAAAAGTAATAATTTCCCAAGCGTTCATCAGCTGAACATAGGATTGTTAGTCTTCTCTACTGCTTTGGCAACCATTTACATACATGGAAATTCTTGAAACAATGTACAAAATCAACTTTTCAAGTGATATTTTGGTTCCTCTTTTGATATGTAGCATTGATTTGGATATTGTCAAGGTTCATAAGCTGTTGTTGACTATTAGGGAGGTGCATAGCATATGTTGTGGTCCATAACAAGTGTGGCCCATTGCTAATCAGTAAAGGCCAGAAGGTCGTTCTAATGAATGGTGGATGTTTTTATGTTGTTCATTAAGGACAGTGATGCTTTCAATTGGTTGGCTGCTTCACCTTTTCGGAATCAGATCATGAACAAAAGATGCAGTTTCCATACAACTTACAAAACTATTGACAGATTCTTGAAGGGCATTAAACACAACTTTAGATGAGAGTACACCTTCAGTTTTTATGGAAAGGGATCCATTTTATTATTTAGAAGGAAGGAGATTGTTCTTCATTTGTAAAAATTAAAATTTGGTGTCTTTAAAGAGTAAACTGGATATAATTAGAAAAGGATATTGTGTTTTCATTTGTTGATTCATGCACTAGGCATCCTTGGCCTTGTGTCCCAGCCAAGGATACCAAGCAGGGGCGTCATGAGGGGCCACTACCAGGGGGCTGCGTCTCCTTGTCTCTAGATGCTGTCCCCCTCTCCTCCACACATGGCTATTTTTGTTATGCATGCATTTAATGTTTTCAACACAGGATATATTCTCAATCCATTTCTCTTTGCTTTTACTTTATCGGTTGTTTTTTTCAGCTCATTACAATCCTTCTGCTGTGTTTGCTGGGTCAGTGTTCCATGTTCTTCACTTCTTGTGTTGCCAGCCCACTGCCTGTTGTTCACTTCCTCCCCTTATCACTTGTTGGCTGGCTCACCTTATCTCCACCCTGTTAATGTTGTTGGTGGCCTGTTGCAGTCACACACTTTCCACCGTGGCCTGTTGATTGGCCATGTCACCCGGCATAGCACACACTCCCTTTTGTTTCCTCAGCAGTCTGGTGTGCTCCTGTCGCTGAATGTAGCTTACGGCGCCCCTGTTTTGGTTCTATTCACATCATTCATTATTCAACTCACTCACTGCCATATAAAGAAATTAGGAAAGTATGTATGTATCCAGTAAAAATCAAGGTGTTGCATCTATGTTGTTAGATAAAGATGTACAAGTTAAACTGTGTTGCAGGTTTATAGCATTGATGATGTAGAGATCCAGGAGGAGAGGGAGAGAGAGGAGAGGGAGGCTGATCAGTCCATTGTGTTGTTTTAGTGTCACTAAATAAAACAAAAAATGTCTGAGGATATTTGAAATGTCACAAATTATTAAGTTTTCTGTCCAGGCACAATAAGGACAAATGGATCACTTCCCAGCCTCCCACACGAGGGGGCGGGCAGTGTGGTGTGTCTTGAGGTGCTGGCCAGCCTCTTGCTTGTTGTTCTCTCTCTCTCCAGGGTCACAAACTGTGCATTGTAGTTGTTGAAATTATTCCTCTGCTGAGTTAATAATATGTGTTCTCTCATCTACCGGGTGCCTGGCGTGCACTGTCCCGGGATCTCAGTTTGGCAACGGCCCGAGGGGGTGAGGAGGACGGGAAGGTGTCTCGTGGAGGGTCAGGAGTGCGTTCTTAGCTTTTTGTACTTTGAATGTGCTTCTCACTAAAGGATATTGAAGGTTTATTGATTCCGGACAAAACCACCTTAGTTTTCCTTGGTCCTCCGACACACACTGTACATTTTGTAAAGTATGCTGTTTAGCATGAAGGGTCCAATGGCATAACAATTTTGTTGTTAACAATTAAGACTTGCCTATGGTACAACTGCAGCTTTTTCATGTGGCCTAAAATGCATATTTTCTCCCTTTGTCTAAGCTAAGAACAGCAATAAAACTATTCTTTTTTGTATTATTTAGTTTTATGACCTACATGAAGGCGAATACTACTTTAGCTAAGATAATATAACAAGCACTAGGTAATAGATCGAAATTAGTTTGTATCACTATTAACTTACTGCTTTTGTGGCAAAGTAGCACATTTGTAACTAAATTGTCACTGAGGAGTCGTGCGGGCTAATCCTAGGAACGGGGGACGGGCAGCAAGTACAAGCCTCAGTACCGTAGTGTCATAATAGGGTAGAGGGTGACGGGGCAGCCTGCACGGTGTTGGGGCTGTGTGGAGATTAAATGGAACACAAAACGGTACAATTCCTCGCATGAACCAAGGAAGAGGCTAGAAAATATAAAAATAAAGGTGAATCGAGCGGGAAAATAAACATGAAAATTGGAGTGCTTTAGTTCTTTCTCGTGATAAAAAAAACAAGATAAATGGAGTAAAAATCAAAGTGTGTGAGTAAGCAGATTAGAGGAATGGGTAGATTCTTTTATTATTACCGCCAAGGAAGCAGTACAAGGGCGAAAAAGAAAGACCACAAAAAGCATGAACCTACGCAATGATTGAAAAGGATGAAGGCCACAAGAAGAAGAAGAAGAACCATGTGTGTGCAAACAAATAATGGTGGTCGTGATCGGTGACAGGCAAGTGCTCCTTTCTTTACCTTCGTGCGGGGTGTGACACGAGGAGGATGACAGCCCGGGCACGCCATTGGGACGCAGGCCAGCTGATCAGGAGGAGCGGAAGGTATGTAATGAGCACTGTAAAATAAATACGAGTGCGGCGTGACTTGTAGTAGGCGGTGTTGCAGGAATTATCTCGCATGCGAAAAATAGCTCGCAGAGAGAGGTCAAACTTGCTTGCTTTTTCTATATTTCACTCTGCTTTTGTTTGCTTGTCCTGTATCGGCTCCAGTACATGGCACAAGCATCAGAGTAACACTTTTAATCTAGAGAAGGCTCTACAAAAAAACGAATAGGGGAGATTTTAAGAAGAATTTTCACTTGATGTTCACTCAGTTCTTGGTCTGTTGGTCTGGTGTGTTGTTGTCTTGCCGGCAATATCAACCACCACAGGGATCACAAGTGGAGAAACTAGGACAAAAAACAAGTAAATTTATAGGTTTTCCTGCTGTGTATTCCCCTGTGAGCATGCGTAGTGGATAGCAGAGCGACTTATTTCTACGAGGAACTATTTCTCTCTACACCGTCTGCAGGACCCTCTAGCCATCCTGCGGGGTCCTGCCAAGCCGTCATTTTGCTGATTCATGGAAATTACCGATGTCAGGGTACGGGGGAGTTGCAATGATTTATGGCCCAAGTTTGTGTGGCTGATGGGGAAGAGGGGTACGTGGTGTTGGGGTGGCTCCAGGCCGGTGGGAAGAAGGCAACCACACCAAGACTCCAGCTCGGCCATGACACCGTTTATAGATGCGTTTGTAAGGTTCCACGCGTTCCTAGTACCCATCAGCACCTCAAGTGTAGAAGAAAACATCGTAATTCTGTCAAGGGCATGCGAGGTAGGGGTAGGCTTTTGGAGAGTGGGATGAAGGCATGATACCACTACCACCAAGACTCCAGCCCATGACACTGTTCTGGGACTCGTTTGTAAGGTTCCACGCGTTCCTAGTACCCATCAGCACCTCAAGTATAGAAGAAAACATCGTAATTCTGTCCGGGGTGGTGGTGTGGGGTAGGCTTTTGGAGAGTGGGAAGAAGGTAACCACACCAAGACTCCAGCTCGGCCATGACACCGTTTATAGATGCGTTTGTAAGGTTCCACGCATTCCTAGTACCCATCAGCACCTCAAGTGTAGAAGAAAACATCGTAATTCTGTCCGGGGTGGTGGTGTGGGGTAGGCTTTTGGAGAGTGGGAAGAAGGCAACCACTCCAAGACTCCAGCCCATGACACCGTTTATAGATGCGTTTGTAAGGTTCCACGCATTCCTAGTACCCATCAGCACCTCAAGTGGAGAAGAAAAACATCGCAATTCTATCAGGGGTGGTGGTGTGGGGTAGGCTTTTGGAGAGTGGGAAGAAGGCAACCACACCAAGACTCCAGCTCGGCCATGACACCGTTTATAGATGCGTTTGTAAGGTTCCACGCGTTCCTAGTACCCATCAGCACCTCAAGTGGAGAAGAAAAACATCGTAATTCTATCAGGGGTGGTGGTGTGGGGTAGGCTTTTGGAGAGTGGGAAGAAGGCATGAAACCACTACCACCAAGACTCCAGCCCATGACACTGTTCTGGGACTCGTTTGTTAGGCTCCACGCGCCCCCTGTACCCGTCTGCACCCCAAAGTTAGAAAAAATATCGAGGCTTTCAAGGCAAACAAAGATAGCGGACAAATATAATGGCCTTATACGGGGCTCGATCTTCTCTTCTGCGTCTTCTTCCCGTCTCTTATACTGGACCTAAAGGTTGATATTTCGGTCGCCCTCACTTTCGTTTGCCAGGATAAGCCGTGGGCCTTGTGGATGTTGTGGTGGGTTGCCCTCTTACTGGTGTAATCTGATTTATTTTTCAACAGCTTACCAACGTACGTGCATTGGTCACTATGAATGGAGCGCATATGGGACCCACTAGTGAACGCAGTAGCAACGATAGGTTATTTTGCTTTCTATCCGTTAGGTTTTCGTGAAGTTATAAAAGAGAAACGGATGGAACGGATTCCCCGAGAGTTTTGTAACTGCCCCAACAATAGCAACATTCGAAGTACGGCAGTATTATATGCCTTATTATTGTACAGTTTCTTTCCCTCAGAATTTCATACGGAGTAGCAATAGGATGCCTTTCGTGCCCCATGCCCACTTGTGTAAAGGCAAAAAGGTAATGTTGGGGGCATAGCTGCGAGTAGCCGAGGCGCTCATCTCCGTCGCACTGGCTGGAGACTATAGGGGGTTAGAACTAGGGACACAGGACCAGTGTGATATCCGCGTTACCACCTGTGTAAAGATGTAACGAAAATCTAAAGATCATCCACTCCAGTTAATACATAAGGTGCCTAGTCTTTATGAGGCTGAGTGCGGTGCCTAGCTTTATGTGGGGAGTGGGGGAGAGTGGAAATTGTGGGACTTTGGGAAGTGGATGAGTGGAAGAAACTAGTAACTCCCGTAGCTGTTTGACTGAAAGTTTGTAAGTTATATTGATTCACGGATGGAAAGGATAGCTTACGATCCCTTGAGAGCTTGTTTAGTTGACGGGTTCTAGCTGACTGATATCACTGTAACTGGTGTCAAGGGGATGGCCTGTGAAGAGAGGGAGTCATCTGTACCATAACTTTAACTAAGCTATTCCAGTTTAATCTCAGCCAGTGTTCTCATTAATGCGTCCTTTGTAAGTTCACCTCTATATCAGTTCAGCTTAAGATTCATAGGTTAGACGGTACATAACTTCAGAAGCTGTCACGTAGCTACATGTCGACAGGACTGGGTGGCTGGCCCCTCGTATAGTCTCCCTACATCCTTGTGGTAGAAAGAACCCAGGATGAACATTACTGTAGTCCCATCTGGCGCATCGGTCAAATAAAATGCTCGAAATAGGCAACACCAGTGACATTGTAGCAGTAAACGTAGCGCCGCCTCATTGCGCCTGTTTGAAAAGTCTCCCGTAAAAACTGAGATTTTCGATAGTGGACTGTTTTATACTCCTAGTGATAGTTTTACCCGACTTCTGCATCTTCAACGGATAGATCACTCATGAAAACTCGGTTAATCCTTTCTCTGGTCTTGGAAAATTGTCATAATGGGAGCCCGAGACGTTTAATTAAGAATATGGACCAGACTCACGCCCACTAAGTTATGAGAACGCTACCAAAACACTTTATGAAATCGCGTTGCAATTACCGAAGAAAAAGGTGACGCTCTTGTCGAGGTTTTCCTGTCATGATTATAAGAACTCAAGGGTGAAGGGGAACATAGCTGATGCAGGAATGGGCTGAGTGTTGGCTTATAAGTAGACAGGAGCGCAGGATAGTTATATAGTGATTGCAGTGAAGAGGTCGTGTTCGTCTTTCCTCTCCCCAGTAACATCTCTCCCTTTAAAATGACGGATTGTTTAGTTATTCATTTGAGAGTTTTCAGTATTCTTGGTGGCGTGCGAGTTGTTGTTGTCGTTTGTTGTTGTTGTTGTTGTTGGTGGTGGTGGTGGTGGTGTATGGGTGGGGGTGTTTCTTTTGTTGTGCTGATGCTGGTGGTGACTTTTCCCTGTTGTTGCTCTTCTTTCTCCTCCTCCTCCTCCTCCTCCTCCTCCCCGCTCACGTATTCGTGTTTGCGTTATTTTCTTGTTGCTTCAGGGGAACGAGAATTGGAAAATGGCAGGGAAAGGGCGAGGGCAGGGGAGAGAAGAAGGGGAAGGGCGGAAGAAGGGGAACGTCTCATGCATGCATATATATATATATATATATATATATATATATATATATATATATATATATATATATATATATATATATATATATATATATATATATATATATATATATATATATATGTACTTTAGCTTAAATATTGAAATATTTTATGGTGTCACAAATCTAAGTTCAGGTAATCTTCTCTGTTTTCTGGTTGGACTCGAGTACAAGCACAATACGCCTGTGCTGTGCTTGAAGCCAAGTACGTGTCTGCTTGCTAATTTTTTGAAGTATTGAATATTTTTGCAACGATATAATTTATACTTAATGACATGAATACCGTACGTGTGAAGCCTTGGGTCACTCCTCTGCCGCCCCCTTGCCCTGCCTCCCCTTGCCGCCCCCTTGCCCTGCCTCCCCCCTGCCGCTCTCCTCGCCCAGCTTCCCCCCTGCCGCCCCCTTGACCACCCTCCCCCCTGCCGCCACTGCCGCCCCTCGCCACACGCTCACAAGGCTCACCCTTCAAGTGCTGACACATTCTCGAGTACACGGGCCCGCCTCCCCGTACAAGCACAAGCACAAATAAAATTATCGACCCAGAGTCCAAGTACGCGTACGCTGAACTGCTTACTCAGCACGAGGTGCGTTTACTCGGACCCAACCGTGATACATACATACATACATACATATATTCATTCATACATACATTCATGCATGCACGCATACATACATTACATGCATACATAAGTATAGTCGGCAAAAAAATGTATCGAACACCCATGAGTCGATTGAATATATTTTAAGCGAAATCTATAGACATGGTGATGTGTTAGGGAGGGTGGCAAGTGATCATAGTTAATTCCAGAGATATCTTGGTCCTTCCCTCGTTGCAGAGTCCAGGCGTAGGGAGGAAGAAATACAAACAAAGGAAGACTGTCCCAGAATTTACCAGCGAAGGGGATGAAAGAGAGAAGATACTGGCCAACCCTTACAGCGGGAAGTTCGGCATCACTGGGGCGAGCTTGAGTAGGAGGCCCTGTGCAGCAAGCAGTGAGGTCGTGCATGGGAGGGGCGGAGGAATGTCGTTATCAGGTTCGGACGAGCAGCGAACATGAAAATAGCGATGCAGGACGGCGAGGGAAGCAGCTTGAGGGGGGACTTGGCGAGGGTGAAGAAGGACAGGCGGGTGTTGGTTGGGATCCTGCTTTTGTTTAGTATCCATCCTTGTGCCGTGAAAAAAAATAGAGAAAAAAAATGAAAGGGATGATTTTGAGCGACTGGAAAAAGACGGTCAAGTGTTGGTTCTTATTGTTTTCTTTATTTCTTTTTGCGTTTTCGGTTCTCTGTTTGTTTTGTTTGTATTTAATTTTCTACCTTTTAGTACTACCGTTTCTTTCTCTTGTTTATTTTCTTTCTTTTTTTCTTCCTTGCTTTCGTTCTTTTCCTTTGTTTGGGTTCTTGGTTCTGTTTCGTTTTTGTCCTGTCTTATGTGCCGTGAAAAAACAATACGAGAAAGAATAGGAAGGAAAAAGAGAGGGAGGACTTTGAAGGGCTGCAAAAGGACGATTTTCTCCTCCTTCTTCCACCTCCTTTTCTTCTTCTGTCTTTCTCAAATTGTCTTCTTTCTTCCCTCTTCCATTTGTCTTCCTTCTAATTTTCTTCCTTTCTCTAACTCCCTTCCTTTATCAACCTCCTTTTCTTCTGTCTTTCTCAAATTGTCTTCTTTTCTTCCCTCTTCCATTTGTCTTCCTTCTAATTTTCTTCCTTTCTCTAATTCCCTTCCTTTATTCACCTTCTTTTCTTCTTCTCTCTTTCTCAAATTGTCTTCTTTTCTTCCCTCTTCCATTTGTCTTCCTTCTAATTTTCTTCCTTTCTCTGATTCCCTTCCTTTATCAACCTCCTTTTCTTCTTCTGCCTTTCTCAAATTGTCTTCTTTTCTTCCCTCTTACATTTGTCTTCCTTCTAATTTTCTTCCTTTCTCTAATTCCCTTCCTTTATCAACCTCCTTTTCTTCTTCTCTCTTTCTCAAATTGTCTTCTTTTCTTCCCTCTTCCATTTGTCTTCCTTCTAATTTTCTTCCTTTCTCTAATTCCCTTCCTTTATCCACCTCCTGTTCTTCTTCTCTTTCTCAAATTGTCTTCTTTTCTTCCCTCTTCCATTTGTCTTCCTTCTAATTTTCTTCCTTTCTCTAATTCCCTTCCTTTATCAACCTCCTTTTCTTCTTCTGTCTTTCAAATTGTCTTCTTTTCTTCCCTCTTCCATTTGTCTTCCTTCTAATTTTCTTCCTTTCTCTAACTCCCTTCCTTTATCAACCTCCTTTTCTTCTGTCTTTCTCAAATTGTCTTCTTTTCTTCCCTCTTCCATTTGTCTTCCTTCTAATTTTCTTCCTTTCTCTAATTCCCTTCCTTTATCAACCCCCTTTTCTTCTTCTGTCTTTCTCAAATCATCCTCTTCTTTATTGTCTTCTATTTGTCTTCCTTCTATTTTTTTAGGTGTTCCGTTCCTGGTCTGTGTAGTATTTATCCTGTCTTACGTGTGACGTCAATAAAATAACAAGAAAAAGAAAGAAAAGGAATGGGAGGATTTTGAGAGAGTGAAGACGAGTTAAGTGTTTCGTTCTTTGTTTTGTTTGGTATTTATTCTGCTTTATGTGCCTCGAAAAAGACAAGAAAAAAGAAAGAAAATAAAAGGGAGGACTTCGAGGGGATGACTCTGTTTTGTTTGATCTTTAAGCTTTTTTTTAACAGCAAAGGGAGCAGCTCAAGGGCACAAACAAATAAACAAACAAAAAAGCCCGCTAAACACTACACTTATAAAATAAAAAAAGAAAAGAGTGGCCAGAAGAGAGGTTGGTCAAAGGCTGTCTTCAATGCCGTAAAAAAAAAGAGAAGGAAAATTAAAGAAAAGAAGTAGTGTGTGTGTGTGTGTGTGTGTGTGTGTGTGTGTGTGTAGGTGGGTGCTACACGGCTGACATGCCCTCCGCTGGTCCCTTCCTCCTCGTCATGGATTCCTAGACACCCTGCAGATCCTCGGTAGCCTATTCTTAGACGCGTCCACCTCTCACATCATCTATTTCTAAAGACCCAAAAAGGAGATTATTCCGGTTCTCATGAGCGATTTCTTAAGGTTCATGGTGCAGGGGAAGGGTCAAACTACTACCACGGTCATAAAACTACCCCTGGAAATGCTCAAAACCCCTACGAAAGCCTTGTCAAATATGTGCTTGGGCGCTGAAATGTTTAATAATATGGCCCCTTTCCCTTCGCCTCCCTCCTCTCCCCTTTCCCCGCTTCCTCGCCCCCCTCGTGCACACAGACAGGTATAAAATATGCAGGCACGGGTACGAGATTGCATGTCCTCCTTCCCGTGTCTCGCCGTTGCTGGTGTAGACTCGTGGAATTGTTTGCAGGCCCCGAGGCGCTACGATCCGTGTTGCGTTTTCCTTGTATGCTTCTCTACAGCTCCTGGACCTTCTTTTCCGAGGACCACAACGCTGTTCGTCATTTATCATCATCCTATTGTTTATACTAATTGTTAGGTGCGCATGGCCCCGGTGCACATCTCCGTTTTGGCCCTTGAGCCTCTGATGTGGTGGTCACCCCATCACCCCGGGACACATGCAGGACCAGTGTGACTTCCGAGTTACCACAGTTTACCTTTCCCAGGCTTACCCGGGTACCTGTTTATCGACCATCCCGAAAGAGTGGATGAATAGCTGCACACCGACTCTCTTGGCCGGGATTCGAACCAACGTTGCCAGATTGTCGTACTCAGCCTCTTATATATACCGACTTCCGATCCAAAAACTGTCTCGTGGACCCTAATTAGGAGATTCACTTATACTTATCGTTAAAATAGTTCATTCCTGATGCTTCTCGGCAATAGATAGGCGTCAGAAACCGGTAAATACTATGCTCTGAGTACGACAATCTGGCAACGGGGATTCGAGCCCGGGCACACGGATTCATAGGTACGCTAGCCACTGTTCCACGGAAGTGTGCTCATCTATTGCGAATGCCCCCAGCTTTACCTTTACTTTACTGCTGTCTGTTATACCTGTTAGGGGAGTTGTTTGGGGAGTGTATCAAGACACCTCTCCACAACCTAAATTGACCTCTTTTTTTGGCTACTCGACTTTTTTTTTGTGGGAGCGGCGAGTAGCGGGCTTTTGTTTATACTCTTTTTTGTTGCCCTTTGATGTAAAAAAAAAATCCTTTACTCTATAGCCTGTCTTCTGCTCCCCTTCCTGTGCCTTTGTCTTTTTTTCTGTCCCATCATTCCCCATCATCTTTATTATCTCCCGACCGATAGCTTGTGTACACTCACGGCATCATAATCGTTTGCAGCCTTCGTGCGTGGAACTCTTATTCAAGTTATATGTTTACTTTTTCTCAATCATAGTTTCTGAGTCCCTTAACCCTAATCATCTTTCAGTGTCATCCTGCAGGCGGTTTGTATACTCACAGCACCAGAGTTGTTTTCAGTCTCCGTTGCCTCTGTAAATCATCTTCTGTTTGCCTCCTTGCCTTCTTCAGCCTCGGTGTAATTATTTCCCGTGGTTACTTGTGGAGCAACTCAAACCCAAAGTCTATATATACCAAGTCAAGTACATGCCTTCAAACCAGGGACCAGCATGCGCAGGGGGCGGTTTGGGGCGGAGCAGCGGGATGACGTCACTTGAAGCCAGTTCACGGGTGACTAAAGTTGCGGCCGTGTGTGCACTTTGGATGTGTATTCTCGCCTTCTTTCACCGCGCATTCAGGCAAGCCACTGACGAAAAAATATGCCTTTTATTGTGCTATACGTGACTGTAATTCCAATGCCTACAAACGGCGGTGTGGGGTGTGAGAGGGGTCATATTGAAGTGATTGATTTAAATTAGTCCGCCTTCCTTCATTTTCTCTAAATCCCTGTTTCTACATTCTCTAGTTTGGCTCCACGCAACGTCACGCATAAACCATTCCTCTGCCGTGTCTCCTCCCACGAAGCTGCGTATGACTTGACTTGGTACCTATATATAGACTTCGCTCAAATCAATGTCTTAGGCAGAGGCAAACCAGCCACCTTTAATGGGCGTATTCCAAGCTGTCCTTACTTTATAGTGTCTCCATAATGCAGTGGTAAGCGTGCCTAGCTACGAATATGCAGGTCCGGGTTTGAGTCTTGGCCCGGACAGTCGGCATGCAGCTCACCCAACTGTTTATCCTCCCCTTCGAGTTGGTAGATAAATGGGTAGCTGGGGAGTAACTGTGATAACCCGAACGTCATCCCTACCCTGTTCCCCGAGTGATGGGTTCTTACCTAGTACGTGCTTAACCCGGTAGCAGCGACGGGCCAAATTTGTGGCTTTACCGTGTAGCTAACATCAACGGGCCATATTTTTTGCCATGATATGCATAAATTGATCACAAGTGCGTTGATATATATTATGAAGTGGTTTGCGAGAGCGATGATTTTTTCTCATTAATTCGCTTAGAGGGGCCTTTAAGAAACATGATCCCCGCAGCTACCAGGTTGAAGGCCATACCATACTAACAGATAAATGAACATGGTAGATATCACCATCACCCTGTACAAGCGGTTCATAGAGAGGATGTAGGGGGTGAGATCTGACTGCCTTGGAGCTGATTTCAAGGTGATGGCCTCGGAAGGGAGTGAAAGTCCTCCTTACTTTGACTTTCACGCCGACCAACCATTCCTCTTTAATCCCAGCCAGTAGGTCAGCAGTGTTCCCATATAGGCGGCCTGTGTAAGCTTTCCCCCATACCAGTTCAGCTTAAATTATGACTCAGCAGCTTAGGGTTCGTTTTGCCAAGGCTGTAGTGTGTTATTAATGCCCTTGTGTGTGCGTGAGAGAGAGAGAGAGAGAGAGAGAGAGAGAGAGAGAGAGAAGTAGGAGGGAGAAGAGGAAAAGGAGTGAAAGGAAAAATCAAGAACGGACACGAATTAGAAGATGGAAGGAGGAGGAGGAGGAGGAGGAAGAGGAAGAAATAGAGAAGAAGAAGAAGGAGAAGGAGGAGGAAGAACAGGAGTCAGTGGAGAAAAGAAAAGAAGAGAAAGAAGAAATATGAAGAGAAAGAGAGCGAGTGAGCGAGAGAAAGAGAGCAAGCAAGCGAGAGAACGAGGGGAAGAGAAGGAAGGAGAGGAAGGGGAACAAGGGAGGGACGACAGGGAAGGGGAAGAGGGAGGGGAGAGAGAGGGAAGGAGACGAAGGTGAAGGGGAAGGGAGGGACGAAGGGAAGAGGGAGGGAAGGGGAAGAGGGAAGGGAGAGAGAGGGAAGGGAGAGAGAGGGAAGGGGGAAGGGAGGGACGAAAGGACGGGGTAGGGGAAGGGAAGGTGACACTCCCCGCCAGGAAAACCGTGACGCTGAAAACTTTTAAATGTTACTGCAGAAGTTGGCCCCGACGTGGTCTGTCCCCTGCCAGCTGTTGCTCCTCCTCGTGGGCTTAAGGGGCGGAGGGTAGAGGGAGAAAGGAAGGAGGGGGGAAAGAAATCGGTTGTGGGGGGGTTGAGGTAAAAGGATTGGAGGAGAGGTAAGGAGAGAAAGAAACGAATGGAAAGAGAAATAAGGGAAATAAAAGAAGGAAAAGGGAGAGGGGAAAGTGTAGTGGGGGGAGGAGAAGGAGGAGGAGGAAGAGAAGAATGAAAGAAAACAGTTGAGGTAAAAAGTTTGGAGGAGAGGAGAGGAAAGAAACGAATGGAGAGAGAAATAAGGCAAATAGAAGAAGGAAAATGGAGGGAAGTGTAGTGGGGAGAGGAGGAGGAGGAGGAGGAGGAGGAGAAGAATGAAAGAAAACAGTTGAGGCAAAAAGATTGGAGGAGAGGAAAGGAAAGAATTGAATGGAAAGACAAATAAGGGAAAGAAAAGAGGGAGGGAAGAGGGAGAGGAGGAAGGAAGGTGGAGGAGAAAAAAAAGGAGAAGAAATGAAAGAGGGCAGAAAGAAAACGATGGAGGAGAGGAGAGATAAGGAAAGTATTTAATGGAGAAGATAAATGAGAGAAAGAAAAAGGAGGAGGAGAAGGGGGAGAGGAGAAGGAAGGAAGGAGGAGGAAGAAGGAAAGAGGGAGGAGAGAAAACGCTTGCGGTAAAATTTTTTTGAAAAGAATGAAGAAAATAGACGAATGGAAAGACAAATAAAAGAAATAAAAAAGAGGAGAAGAGAGAATGAAAGTGGTCTGAAAGTGGAAGAGACGAAAAGAAGAAGAAGGAAGAGGAAGAGGAGGAAAAGGAGAGGAGGAAGAGGAGGATGAGGAGGAGGAGGAGGAGGAGGAGGTCTGCAATTATAAAACCTCATCGCTCGTATTTATTTATGGATGACTAAAGTTGTTTAAATATTTCTTTGTTTATTTACCTAATGCTGTATTGACTTATGCATTTATTTGTCTATATTAACTTTCACCGTCTAATAAAAAAATAGTAATAAGTGAAAAAAATTATTAAAACTACTACTACTACTACTACTACTACTACTACTACTACTACTACTACTACTACTACTACTACTACTATTTCTACTACTACTTCATCATCTCGATCATGCAGGATAGTTTTGGAAAAGGAAGGGAAAAGGAAGGAAGGAAGGAAGGAAAGGAAGAAAGAGGATTGGGGGAAGAAAGGAGGAAGAGGAGATGGATGAGGGAAGGAAGGAAGGGAGGAAGAAAGAAAGGATGGATGGTAGGTAGGAAGGAAGGAGGGAAAGAAGGAAGGGAAAAGAAAGGAAAATAGAAAGAAAGAAAAAGAAAAAGAAAGAAAGAAAGAAAGAAGGAAAGAAAGGAAGGAAGAACGAAAGGTAGAAAGGAAGGAAGGAAGAGATAAAGAAAGAAAGAAAGAAAGAAAGAAAGAAAGAAAGAAAGCAAGAAGGAAAGAAAGGAAGGAAGGACGGACGGAGGGTAGAAAGGAAGGAAGGAAGGAAGGAAAGGAGAGAAAGGAAGGAAGACGGAAGGAAGGAAGGAAGGGAGAAAGGAAGGAAATAAGGAAGGAAGGAAGGAAAAATAAATAAAGAAAGAAATGAAAAATGAAAGAAAGAAAGAAGGAAAGAAAGGAAGGAAGGACGGACGGAGGGTAGAAAGGAAGGAAAGGAGAGAAAGGAAGGAAGACGGAAGGAAGGAAGGAAGGACGGGAGAAAGAAAGGAAATAAGGAAGGAAGGAAGGAAAAATCTGTACAGAGGAGGAGGAGGAGGAGGAGGATGACAAAGAGAATTTACGGGCTGAGGAACTTGCCGTAAAAGGATATAATGAAACGCTTAAAATTAGCATTCTTGACCGGGGCGAAGGGTGCGAGGAGACTTGATTGAAATTTATAAAGGACGAAGAAGGGCTGCAATAAGGGTGATGATGCCAATACGAATCAGGGACCATATTCTTCTTAAACATTTCGACATTTAAGCCCTCACATATTGGGCAAGGTTTTGTAGAGTGAGTTTTTTGGGGCATTTCCAGGGGTAGTTTTCTGACCCTGGTGGTGGTGCATATTCTTAATTAAACATTTCTACATCTAAGCCCTCACATATTGGGCAAGGCTTTTGTAGAGTGAGTTTTTTTTGGGCATTTCCAGGGGTAGTTTTCTGACCCTGGTGGTGGTGCATATTCTTAATTAAACATTTCTACATCTAAGCCCTCACATATTGGGCAAGGCTTTCGTAGGGGAGTTTTTTTTGGCATTTCCAGGGGTAGTTTTCTGACCCTGGTGGTGGTGGTAGTTTGACCCTTCTTCTGTACCGTGAACCTAAGGTAACACTCATTAGTACCCTTTTCCTTTCCCTCTCTTTTTCATCCTCTTCTTAAGAACATAAGAACATAAGAACGCAGGAGTCTGCAAGAGGCCGGTAGGCCTGTACGAGGCAGCTCCTTTGACCCTAAGCTCCCGTGTATCTAACCCCACCTAATATCGCTGTCCATGAATTTATCTAGTCTATTTTTGAATGTGACAATTGTATTGGCACTCACCACATGACTGCTAAGCCTATTCCACTCATCCACCACCCTGTTAGTAAACCAATTTTTGCCTATGTCCCTGTTGAATCTGAATTTATCCAGTTTAAACCCGTTACTTCGTGTCCTACCCAGTTCTCTTACCAACAAAACCTTATGAATGTCTCCCTTATTAAAGCCCTTCATCCATTTATAAACCTCGATCATGTCTCCACGCACCCTTCGCCTTTCTAGAGAATGCAAGTTTAACTGTTTGAGTCTTTCCTCGTATGGCAAGTTTCTCAACCCCTGAATCATCTTAGTCATCCTCCTCTGCACCGATTCTAACATTTTGATATCCATTCTATAGTAGGGTGACCAGAACTGAACCGCATAGTCAAGATGAGGTCTAACTAATGCTAAATATAGTTTGAGGAAGACTTCGGGGCTTCTGTTGCTTACGCTCCTTCCCTTGTTCCTCCCTATCCCTCTTTCCTTCCCTCACTCTCCATCCGCTGCTCTTCTGTTCTTTATTTTTCCTTCCCTTTCCTTTCCTTGGTCGTTGGAAATAGTTGAACTGAGAGGCGGAGGCTTTTCAGAATGCCGATCCTTGTTGGTAAGAGAGCTGGGTAGGACACGTAGTAATGGGTTTAGGTTAGATGTATTCAGATGCAATAGAGAGACAGGCGAGAATTGGTTTACTGATAGAGTGAATGGAGAGTGGAACAGGCTTGGCAGTCATGTAGTATCCAAAAAAAACATAGTAATGGGTTTAAGCTAGATAGATTCAGATGCAATTAAGATCCAGCCTATGAAAAGAAAGGAAATAGGAAAAAAAAGGCTGGATAATAAGGTTAGGGAAGGTGGGGTTAGGTTTACAGGAGCTACCCCTTGTGTGTGTTATGAAGAGTTCACACTAGGTTTATAGGTTTACAGGAGGGTTACAGGTTTACAAGAGGTTTACATGTTTACAGGAGTGGTGAGGATAGGTGGGGTTAGGTTTACAGGAGATGCCCCTTGTGTGGTGTATATGAACTGGCCTCTTGCAGATTCCTTATGTTTTTATGTTCTTATGTTCTTATGTATTCTCAGTTATCAACACCACCACCGCTATCACCATCACCACCACTATCACCACCACCACCACCATCAACAACAATAACAGTAGTATTTTCAGATGCAGAGAGAAGATTGACCTCTCTCTCTCTCTCTCTCTCTAGGTGGTGGTGGTGAATTAAGTTTATTTCGGGACTGGCAGAAGTTGTGGATAAGTGGTGTTGGTGGAGGTGGTGGAGGTGGTGGAGGTGAGTTGTGTTCTGGTAATGTGGAGGGGGTAAGGAAGGAGTTAAGGAGAGGATTAGGAGGGAGAAAGTATGGTGGGGAAGGAGAAGGAAGAGAGGATGGAGAAAGGGGAAGGGAGAGGAAGAGGAAAATGGAAGAGAGGGGAAGGGAAGGGAAGAAGGAAAGGAATGGATGTGATGTGAAGGGAAGGGGAAAAAGAAAGGGGAGGAGAGGAAAGGGGAAGGGGAGAGAGGAGAAAGGAAAGGGAGAGGAAAATGGAAGAGAAGGAAATGAAAGTAAAGAAGGGAGGGAATGGATGTGATGTTAAGGGAAGGGGAAGAAGGAAAGGGGAGGAAAGGGAAGGAAGGAAGGAAAGGGAAAGGAGAGGTAAATGGAAGGGAAAAGAAGGGTGGGAGAGAAGGAAGGGGAAGGGGAAGAAGAAAGGGGAGGAAAGGGAGGGGAAGGGGAGGGAGAGGGAGAGAAAGGGAGAGGCCTGTTGTAGATAATTGCTTCATTCTCTCCCTTGAAATTATGAGAGAGAGAGAGAGAGAGAGAGAGAGAGAGAGAGAGAGAGAGAGAGAGAGAGAGAGAGAGAGAGAGAGAGAGAGAGAGAGAGAGAGAGAGAGAGAGAGAGAGAGAGAGAGAGAGAGAGAGAGAGAGAGAGAGAGAGAGAGAGAGAGAGAGAGAGAGAGAGAGAGAGAGAGAGAGACACACACACACACACACACACACACACACACACACACACACACACACACACACACACACGCACGAACATAAAAACGGAAAAAAAGATGAAAGAAAAAGACGAAACACCAGCGGCTGTGTGTGTGTGTGTGTGTGTGTGTGTGTGTGTGTGTGTGTGTGTGTGTGTGTAACAAAGAAAGGAAACTTGAGATGAAACAACTTGAAAGAATGCCCAGAAAAAAAAGGAAGAAGCGGAAAAGTGAATAAAAGAAATAAAACAAGAAATAGAAAAAACAACAACAAGCGATGTGTGTGTGTGTGTGTGTGTGTGTGTGTGTGTGTGTGTGTGTGTGTGTGTGTCCTGTATTGATGCACTGATGTTAAGCTGAATTAATAACAAAACTGTCCTCTCCTTCCCTCCCTGTTTCGTCTCGTATAATAAATAAAATAATAATAATAATAAAAAAAAAAAATGTCTGTGTTCAGTACGTCCAATAGTCGTTTTTTCATGGTCCTTCCAAGTGTGTTCCCGATGACCAGTTCGATGTCGCCGGCACTCGTGAATGCGGCGCGAGATTGTCAATTACTGGAGCACGTCCCTCGCGCGGCACAACCCTGGTCTGTGGCGTGACTTGTGTTCAAGGAGTGTGCCGCCGGGCGTGGGGGCGGCGAGGAATGTTGTGCCGCCAGGACGGTTGGTCAGGGGCTAAGAAATCAGTAGCCCGGGGCGAGGAATTCCCAGGCAGCATTCAGACCAATTTTCTCCAAGGAGCGTCGGTTGTATCTTTAGCGGGCCAAACAAAGCCGATGCGGGGACTTGGGGAAAAGGGTTGTCACGTGTCAGTGGTTTTGTAACAAAGCGGAATTGAAACCTGACTCTCTAAAGTACACGTGGTTCTCCAACGAGGCCCGGGGACTTCGTGGTGCAGTGGTTAGCACACTCGGCTCACAACTGAGAGAGCCCGGGTTCGATTTCCAAGCGGAGTGGAAAAATTTGGGCGGCTTTTCCGATACCCTACGCCCCTGTCCACCCAGCAGTGAATGGGTACCAGGTATTAATCGGGGGTTGTGTCCCGTCTCCTGGGATCTGTTCCCTTCTCCTATAATTCCTTCCCCTTCTGTCTCTCTCCGGCATATGACCACAGATGTTGCGCCGACTAAACGAAACTTTCCAACTTCCAACGAGGCACTCTTTCGTCTCTCAGGCCACGACACAGCCGAACAGTGTTTTCTTGGGAACAATACAAACACGATGTTCTGTAGCGACTAGCGATCACTGGTCATCTCAAAATCATTGAACCTCTTTGTTTGGAAGACTAACACGAACAGCCTGTCACGATGCACACAGAACGTTATCCTGAGGCCTTGAGGAAGCTTTGGACGACACCAGGAATGGGCCATCACTCGTGAGGAGCAACTGTCCCGGCAGGCTGGTGGGGGGTTACTGGAAGGATCAGGTTCTTGAAAACTAATCACGCCGCTGATCAGTGGGAGAACAATTTCGCGTCGCGTCGAGGAGTGTCAACGACCTCGAGCTGGCTATTTGGAACATATTTCAGGAAAACCATGAAAAAAAACAGGTGATTTGAAGAGCAAAACCCAAACTTTCAGGACTTTTTGGTTAATCAAATTAGAATGAGCTAAAAAATAAAACACTTCCTTTCCTCCTCGCCTCCTCTCAGTTGTATAAATAACTCACATTTATGGGTTGCAGTCATTTTGGATCACCTTGTGGTAGTAGTAGTAGTAGTAGTAATAGTAGTAGTAATAGTAGTAGTAGTAGTAGTAGCAGTAGTAGTAGTAGTAGTAATAGTAGTAGTAGTAGTAGTAGTAGTAGTAGTAGTAGTAGTAGTAGTAGTAGTAGTAGTAGTAGTAGCAGCAGTAGTAGTAGTAGTAGTAGTAGTAGTAGTAGTAATAGCATCATCATCATCAGCATCCTACAAAAACATAGCTCCAATAACAACATTACATATGCATATAAATTAAATTTTCTTCGTTGATCAACAACACGTGTTGTCTGAAACATTTTACTGAGGATGCGGGAAAATAACACGTAGAGATAATTGAGCTTTGGAGGGAACTGGAGGCATGGCGAAGGAAGGGAGGGAGAAACGAAGGAAGGAAATAAAGGAAGGAAGAGGGATAAAAGAAGGAGGGATGGAGAGGAGTGAATAAAGGAATGTATGGAGGAGAAATGAAAAACGGAAGGACAAAGGAAGGAAGAAAGAAAAGAAGGGAAAATGAATGAAAGAAGTAATGAAATGAATGAATGGATGAACGGAAGAATAAATAAGGAAGGATGAAAAGTAAAAAGAAAGAAACGAAGAAAAGGAGAAAGAAAGGAAGAAGGGAAGGAATAAAAATAGAGCAAAGAAACATAGAAAGAATACAAAAAAGAGAAGAGAAGGTGAGGACGGAGTAAACAGAGGGGAGGAACCGGAGGAAGAAGAAGGGGAGGAGAGGGAAGAAGGGGAGGAAGAGAGGAGGAATGGAGGAGGGAAATTAGCGAAGATGGGAATAAGGGAGAGGAGAGAGTTAAGGTATGTAGGCAATTACCTCCACCTCAGAGAGAGAGAGAGAGAGAGAGAGAGAGAGAGAGAGAGAGAGAGAGAGAGAGAGAGAGAGAGATAGTGGTGAAAAGACCTCAGTTGGAGAGAATAATGACTCTCTCTCTCTCTCTCTCTCTGTATCTTAATTCTCGGTCAGTCCCTTGTTCTCGTTTTATCACCTTTTTCCTTCCTCCTCTTCATTACTTCCTCAGTCTCTCTCTCTCTCTCTCGATGTGTGTGTGTGTGTGTGTGTGTGTGTGTGTGTGTGTGTGTGTGTTTCTTTTACAATTTCTCTCTATCTTTATCCCTCGCCTTGTTACCAGGGAGGCGGGCTATAATTGTGTTTTCGTCGTTGTCTGTCTGTCTGTCTGTCTGTCTGTCTGTCTGTTACCAAAATATCCTTCCCTAAAATGAATTAACACCTTGTCCCTAAATACACATAAGAACATCTCAAACTGATTAACTTTTGGTCAAGGTTAATTAGGGGCCATACGATGAAGCTGCGCGTGGCTTCGGTGCTCATCTCCGTCACGCTGGCCCTCGATCTCGTGCCTGGATAACCATTTAGAAATAAAGCTTCGCCTGTGCTTTGAGGGACGTCCATTAGTGAGTGTTTGCAGAGGGAACAAAGAGAGGCTCGGTCGTTTCCTGGCCAGCCCGTTCCTCAAGTGGGTCACCGGAGGGGGCTTGGGTGCAGCTTCTTGTTGTTTTTGCTCTTCTTCTCCTTCTGGTAAAATGGGGTGTCTCGCGATGCAATGGGCCAGTTTTACAGTTTCCCATGATGGGTTAGTATTCTCCCAAACCAATACCAGAGCCTTCGAAATTTCCTTGTATAGTGTCTGGTGTTTGTATTTAAGTTCACAAATTTGACGAAACTATACAGGAAAAGTCTTGTGTATTTAGTGTGGCATCGAAGACGTCACCGTTTTGGATTGTACGGGATTCTATAGTTTGGTTCGGGCTGTTACGAAGACACTGTGTTGGACTGTGAAACCGGCTCAATGAATCAAAAATGTTCTTGAGAATGAAATAGATTGCAAGCCGCCTCCGCCGAAACTCACGTCGGCGCTTCACCAACACGCAAAGACTGTAGGATACGGTCAGTTGTCGATTTGCCAGGCTTGAACCCGGACTGCTCAGGTTCCAGTAATTTCAGCAGTTGGCTGCAAATCCGCCTGAGCAATGGGGCAAGGACCCTGCCCGGCACACTGAGCAGCGTAATTCCACGGTAGTTGTTGCAGTCCTGGCGGTCCGCTTTCCAGATATGGACAGCCAGCCCCCTCTTCCAGTCAGGAGGAATGCTTCTAGCTTGCCATTCGGCCGCATGGAACTCTCGAACCTTGGCCTCACTTCTAGGTCTGAGCAGCTCCACATCGTTGCAAACACCAGCTGCCTTTCCACCCCTAAACTTTGCCACAGCCTCGTTGACCTCGCTAAGAGAGTCTGGGCTTTCATAGGTGGCTGGATCAACGCCCACTATATCAGCTCTCGTCTAACAGAGAGGAAGGGAAGGAGGTGGGTAGGTAGGACGGGGAATAGGGAAGAGGAGGGTGAGGGAGAGTGAGGAGCGGAAGAGGGTGACGGAAAGGGGCAAAGGGAAAGGAGAGAGGAGGGAGATGGGAGAGAAGGGGAAAGGGAAGGGAGGTGATCTGCTGATTGTGGGATTGCGGGAGCGCCGAGTCAGGATTGTTAGGGATTAGGTCACGGTTTGGACGACAGCGTGTGTGTATGTGTGTGTGTGTGTGTGTGTGTGTGTGTGTGTGTGTGTGTGTCTAGCCGGTTTAATTAAAGTCTGAGTGTGTGTTTGTGTGTGTGCTTGTGGTTAATTAATTAGTCAAGTTCCCTTTGAATGTTGCGGCTTTTGATTCTAATTGTTTTTTCCGTCATTGCGACTTATTCATTTACGTTATTTGTCTCTTCTTTGATCCCCTTTATATCCTCCTCGATTCTGTATTCACGTATGTAGAGTATTAGGTGGAAGTGTGTATAGCTATTAGAACTGTTTTGCATATACAATGTGGTACGTAAAATCACACTCAGGATTATTATTATTATTACTATTATTATTATTTCAGGGGTATCTTAGTCGAGCCGTGTATATGTGACCCCGTTGCTGCGGCTGCTACTGTTGCTTCTGCTGCTGCTGATGATGTTGATGATGTGTGTCGTGTTGTGTTGTGTTGCGGTGCTAAGACGAGAGAGAGAGAGAGAGAGAGAGAGAGAGAGAGAGAGAGAGAGAGAGAGAGAGAGAGAGAGAGAGAGAGAGAGAGAGAGAGAGAGAGAGAGAGAGAGAGAGAGAGAGAGAGAGAGAGAGAGAGAGAGATGAAAAAAATAAAATATGGGATGAAACGTAGATAAAAAGATAGAAAAAAGATAATAAATGAGAAAAACAAAGAGAAGTAAAGAAGAGAGAGAGAGAGAGAGAGAGAGAGAGAGAGAGAGAGAGAGAGAGAGAGAGAGAGAGAGAGAGAGAGAGAGAGAGAGAGAGAGAGAGAGAGAGAGAGAGAGAGAGAAAACACTAAAATAACATTAATTCTACTCCCCCCATTAAAATCTCTCTGTGGCATATCCTGGCAGCCCGTTACATCTCCCGGGGCCCATTAGAACCCACTTGTAACCCATTATATCACCCAGACCCTTTTAGAAACTCCCTCCCCCCTCCCCTCCTCTCCCCTCCCCCCCTCGTGTTCCTCCATCCCTCCCCCATCCGTGTCCCTCCCCGCCCCCTTACCTGAGAGAGAGAGAGAGAGAGAGAGAGAGAGAGAGAGAGAGAGAGAGAGAGAGAGAGAGAGAGAGAGAGAGAGAGAGAGAGAGAGAGAGAGAGAGAGAGAGGGAGAGGGAGAGTATAGGAAGATGATAACTAGAGGAAAGGAAAACAATAAAAAAAGCTAGATAGAATATATACAGATAATAATGATACTATTTTTACTACTACTACTACTACTACTACTACTACTACTACTACTACTGCTACTACTACTACTATACTACTACTACTGCTACTACTACTACTGTTACTACTACTACTACAATAATAATAATAATAATAATAATAATAATAATAATAATAATAAATATGATAATGGCAACATATCAGCCCGTCTGTCAATCGTCACACCTGATTAGTCTTTGTGTACCTGGTTACCTGCCTGTCAACACCTGTCCGGCTAATTACTCAGGTGTGTGTGTGTGTGTGTGTGTGTGTGTGTGTGTGTGTGTGTGTGTGTGTGTGTGTGTGTGTGTGTGTGTTTTGTGCTGATGGCGGAAGATTGATGAAAGGATTTGGTGTTCGGATTGGCGGGATTTTTATTATTATTATTATTATTATTATTATTATTATTATTATTATTATTATTATTATTATTATTATTATTATTATTATTATTATTATTATTATTATTATTATTATTATTATTATTATTATTATTATTATTATTATTATTATTATTATTATTATTATTATTATTATTATTATTATTGATGTTGTTGTTGTTGTTGTTGTTGTTGTTGTACGTGAATGAAAATGACTGCGTTTTTTTTTCTTTTTCCAGTCATAAAAAAATCGCAGACTTCATATTTTTTTTTTATTCATTCATTCTTTATTACTTTTCTTCTTCCTCTTTTTATATTTCCTTTCCTATCCTTCCCGTATAATGCTTTTCTTTTTTATTCAGAGAGAGAGAGAGAGAGAGAGAGAGAGAGAGAGAGAGAGAGAGAGAGAGAGAGAGAAACTGATAGACCGAGGGATGAACTTAATCGTTTTACTCGCAATGGAAAGATAGATAAAATAAAATAAAAAGGAAACTAAATGGAATTGAAATACTCAGGAAGGGATTAAACGGCGCAAAGAAATGTTTATTCTGATTGGCGGTCAACAGAGAGAGAGAGAGAGAGAGAGAGAGAGAGAGAGAGAGAGAGAGAGAGAGAGAGAGAGAGAGAGAGAGAGAGAGAGAGAGAGAGAGAGAGAGAGAGAGAGAGAGAGAGAGAGAGAGAGAGAGAGAGAGAGAGAGAGAGAGAGAGAGAGAGAGAGAGAGAGAGAGAGAGAGAGATATTCCATATATATATTGAATCTGAATTTGACTGATCGTTATTAAAGACTTCACTAGAGAATAAAAAAAATAAATGAAAAATAAATAGACAAAAACATGAATAGAAAATAAGTAAATAAATAAAAATAAATGAATAAAAATAAATAAATAATCATAAAAAAGAATGATTGTTATACGAACCCAAACAATACTAGAGAGAAGGAGGATTAGGAAGGATCGAATCTCTCCATAGGTGCATTGAAATCTCCCTACCATATATATCATTGCCTATCCCACTGTTATAACCTCCTGCAGGCAATGGACTATAATCATTTGTCTATAGTACGTTCAGAGCATACACGTGCCTAATCGTTTTTTCATATTGATGTGTATATGGTTTTATTTATAAGGAAAACAGGTAACAGGCTCTTATGTGAAAAAAAGAAGAGTCTGCTTAATATATTTGCTTTGCTTCGCTCTCTGGTGAAATTAAAACAACTGAAAAGGGGAAAAAATGTTAGAAGTGTGAGTTAGAAGCAACAGCATATCAAGGAATTAGGAAAGATAACCAAGAACTTTATACGTAGGAATTCAAAAAGTCTGTTCAATTTTTTATACTTTTTTGCAACGCGGGTGAATGTAAAATGAAGTACGATAGTAATAATAATGTATAAAGTCTGGTAGAGGTGGGCATAAGAAGCAAATAGTCTGTTTATAGTGAAATCAGATTGACGAGTTCCTTCTGGCGTTGGCTCATGCTCTGCCACACAGCCCCAACACCTGTCCTTTCCTCCCATATGTTACCTATAGCAGACATATGTGAGGAAGAGCTGGGTGTTGGGATTGTGTGACAGACCAGAGGGGGGGAACGGACCCGCGAGAGCCACAAAAACGGACTCGTCAATCTGGCTTCACAATAGGAACTTGATTTTTAACCGTATAAGGAGAAATGTATTAGAACTTGATTTTTAACCGTATAAGGAGAAATGTATTAGAACTTGATTTTTAACCGTATAAGGGGAAATGTTTAGGAACTTGATTTTTAACCGTATAAGGATAAATGTTTAAGAGCTTGATTTTTAACCGTATAAGGAGAAATGTTTAGGAACTTGATTTTTAACCGTATAAGGGGAAATGTTTAGGAACTTGATTTTTAACCGTATAAGGAGAAATGTATAGGAACTTGATTTTTAACCGTATAAGGAGAAATGTATAGGAGCTTGATTTTTAACCGTATAAGGAGAAATGTATAGGAACTTGATTTTTAACCGTATAAGGAGAAATGTTTAGGAACTTGATTTTTAACCGTATAAGGGGAAATGTTTAGGAACTTGATTTTTAACCGTATAAGGAGAAATGTTTAGGAACTTGATTTTTAACCGTATAAGGAGAAATGTTTAGGAACTTGATTTTTAACCGTATAAGGGGAAATGTTTAGGAACTTGATTTTTAAACGTATAAGGAGAAATGTTTAGGAACTTGATTTTTAACCGTATAAGGAGAAATGTTTAGGAACTTGATTTTTAACCGTATAAGGTGAAATGTTTAGGAACTTGATTTTTAACCGTATAAGGAGAAATGTATTAGAACTTGATTTTTAACCGTATAAGGAGAAATGTATTAGAACTTGATTTTTAACCGTATAAGGAGAAATGTTTAGGAACTTGATTTTTAACCGTATAAGGAGAAATGTTTAGGAACTTGATTTTTAACCGTATAAGGAGAAATGTTTAGGAACTTGATTTTTAACCGTATAAGGAGAAATGTATAGGAACTTGATTTTTAACCGTATAAGGAGAAATGTATTAGAACTTGATTTTTAACCGTATAAGGAGAAATGTTTAGGAACTTGATTTTTAACCGTATAAGGAGATATGTATAGGAACTTGATTTTTAACCGTATAAGGGGAAATGTTTAGGAACTTGATTTTTAACCGTATAAGGAGAAATGTTTAGGAACTTGATTTTTAACCCTATAAGGAGAAATGTATTAGAACTTGATTTTTAACCGTATAAGGAGAAATGTTTAGGAACTTGATTTTTAACCGTATAAGGAGAAATGTTTAGAAACTTGATTTTTAACCGTATAAGGAGAAATGTTTAGGAACTTGATTTTTAACCCTATAAGGAGAAATGTATTAGAACTTGATTTTTAACCGTATAAGGAGAAATGTTTAGGAACTTGATTTTTAACCGTATAAGGATAAATGTTTAGGAACTTGATTTTTAACCGTATAAGGAGAAATGTTTAGGAACTTGATTTTTAACCGTATAAGGAGAAATGTTTAGGAACTTGATTTTTAACCGTATAAGGAGAAATGTATAGGAACTTCATTTTTAACTGTATAAGGGGAAATGTTTAGGAACTTGATTTTTAACCGTAAAAGGAGATTTGTAAGAGTTTTTGTTTATCATTGTTACACTTATAAAATCAACACAAAAGACGAGAAATGAATACTTGTTAGTGGTTAGTACAGGAAGCAGTGATCCGTTTTGAAATTCGTCTCTTAACCATATAAGAAGAAAAAAAACAAGAATAGATATTGGATAAGTATATATAAGTGTCTGTGTTTCTCTTTATTGCACTTATAATTGATGGAAAATAATGAAATGCCCGATAGAAGAGTATACAAGAAACCTTATGAGCTAGTTTCACAGTCCAACTCTTCCTCTTTTTTCCTTCCTTTTCCTCTTCTTTTTTCATTCCTCTTCTTCCTCTTTTCCCCTTCCTCTTCCTCTTCTTTTTTCCTTCCTTCTCTATTTGCTCCTCCTCCGTCTCCTTTTACTTTTCTCCTCCTCCTCTTCCTCTTCCTCCTCTTCCTCTTCTTCATTTGCCCGAACCAAACTATTTTTTCCCTTCCTCTTCCTCCTCCTTTCCCCTTTCTCTTCCTCTTCTTTTCCCTTCCTCCTCTTTTTTCCTCCTCCTTCGTCTCCTTTTACTTTTCTCCTCCTCCTCTTCCTCTTCCTCCTCCTTTCCCCTTTCTCTTCATCTTCTTTTCCCTTCCTCCTCTTTTTTTCCTCCTCTTCCGTCTCCATTTACTTTTTCTCCTCCTCCTTCTCTTCCTCTTCCTCTTCTTCATTTACCCGAACCAAATTATTTTTTCCCTTCCTCTTCCTCCTCCTTTCCCCTTCCTCTTCCTCTTCTTTTCCCTTCCTCCTCTTTTTTTCCTCCTCCTCCGTCTCCATTTACTTTTCCTCCTCCTCCCCCTCCTCCTCTTCCTCCTGCCCGAACCAAACTCTTCAATCTCCTTCACTTCACTTTAAGGTTTCAACGCAACATCAGATACGCCGGAGACTCCCCGTATGGCTTCCTCAACCTTCTTAACCTAAATATCAACACCAAACACTACACAGGGAATTTTCGGAAGCCTTTGGTATATTGGTTTGAAGGCTTACTAACTAACCCATCATGGCGAACTGTGGAACTGGCCCCATGTCTGCTCGGGGAACTGTACCTCATCTTTGTTTTTTTTTGAGTTGGTTCCAGTTTTTTGTCTTTATATCCGAAACTTTATTCTTGTCTCGGTTACGCGTACGAAAACAGCGCGAATCATCTTTCCCTCCTGCTTCTCCTCCTCCTCGTAATCGTCCTCCTCTTCCTCCTCTTCCTCCTCATCCTCCTCCTCCTCGTCATACTCTTCGTCTTCATCTTCTTCCTCATCTGATTCTACCTCTCCTCCTACCTCTCCTCCTCTCCTTATCTTCTTCCTACCTCCTCCTCCTCCTCCTCCTCCTCCACCTGTTAGTGTGATGGATAAGCCACACGATGACTCTGGCTGTGTGTGTGTGTGTGTGTGTGAGAGAGAGAGAGAGAGAGAGAGAGAGAGAGAGAGAGAGAGAGAGAGAGAGAGAGAGAGAGAGAGAGAGAGAGAGAGAGAGAGAGAGAGAGAGAGAGAGAGAGAGAGAGAGAGAGAGAGAGAGAGAGAGAGAGAGAGAGAGAGAGAGAGAGAGAGAGAGAGAGAGAGGAAATAGTGAGAAGAAAGGAAGGAAGGAAGGAGAGGGAGGAAGGAAGAAAGGAAGGAAAGGAAATAATAAGAAAGAGAAACAGAGATAAAAAAGGAAGAAGTAGGAGTGTGTCAGTAAAGGAGGAGGAAGAGGTAGAGGAGGAGGAAGAGGAGGAGGAGGAGGAGGAGGGAACGAATCATGAGTTATCCGTCAAAATAATGCGAAACACACACACACACACACACACAGACACACACACACACACACACACACAGGCAGTCATATACAAAACACAGCGGGAGGGAATGAATGAGGAAGAGAAAGAGTTGGAGGAGGAGGAGGAGGCGGAGGAGGAGGAGGAATGATTACTTCTCAGAGTTACGAGTCGTGCCCTAGGAGATACAGGGGCTCTATATCACCTCCTCCTCCTCCTCCTCCTCCTCCTTCTCCAACTCCTCCTCCTCCTCTTGTTTTTCTTTTTCTTCCTCTTTCTCGTCTTTTCATTTTATTTTTATTTATTTTTCTTTCTTCTTCTTCTTCTTCTGTTTCTGCTTCTTCTTCTTCTTCTTCTTCCTCCATACCATCACCTCTCAGCGGGTTTCAATGAGAGAGAGAGAGAGAGAGAGAGAGAGAGAGAGAGAGAGAGAGAGAGAGAGAGAGAGAGAGAGAGAGAGAGAGAGAGAACAAGGTGTTATCTCTCGGCCACATCTCTCTCTTCTTGTTCTCTTCACGTACGAGACAAGTTTGTATACCGGGATAGATCATGTTTTCCTCACCCCGTCTGTCTGTCTCTTTGTCTCTATTCAAGTTTCTATTATCTACCCATCAATCTATCTATCTATCTATCTATCTACCTATCCATCTATTGTTTCCTTTTCTCCCTCCTTCCTTTCTTCCTTCCTTCTCTCTTTCCTTCCTTCTTTTCTTCCTTCCTTTCTATCTATCTGTTCTTTCATTCATTAATTTGTATTCCTTTTCTTTATAAGTAGTAGTAGTAGTAGTAGTAGTAGTAGTAGTAGTAGCAATAGAAGGTTTTTACTCTACTTTTTTTTTGTCGTAAAGCACTCTCGTTTACTGTAAACAAATAAACAAACAAAAAAATAAACAAAAATATCGGTAAGATTGATGATAGTAGTAATTCCATCATCACCCTCCTCCTCCTCCTCCTCCTCCTTAAAATCATCATCATCACCACCACCACCACCACCACCATCACCAGGCTCGGGGTAGTTGAGACAGCGGGGAAGCAGCGCCAACCAGCAGGCTTCCCACACAAAGGCTTCACGCCGTAATTACTGTTGCCTGTAATTACCGAACAGAGAGAGAGAGAGAGAGAGAGAGAGAGAGAGAGAGAGAGAGAGAGAGAGAGTAGTAGTAGTAGTAGTAGTAGATAGATAGATGGAGAAAGAGGGAAATAGTTAGTCAGAAGATGGAAGGAAAGAAAAAAGGGAGGATGAAAGGAGTGAAGGAAAGAAGGAAGGAAGGAAAGGAAGGAAGGAAGGAAGGAAGGAAACAATGAATGAATGAATGAGTGAGTGAAGGAAGGAAGGAAAGAATGAATGAATGAATGAATGAAGAAAAGAAGGAAGGGATGAAGAAAGGAAGGAATGAGAGAGAGAGAGAGAGAGAGAGAGAGAGAGAGAGAGAGAGAGAGAGAGAGAGAGAGAGAGAGAGAGAGAGAGAGAACATACACTGGAGCAACGCGGGGAGATGTGGTAGGGTTAGATAATTACATGACACACACACACACACACACACACACACACAGGCACTCAAACAAATAAACAAACATTAAAACTAGAAATTAATTGAGAAAAAAAAGAAAATGATGGGAGGAGGAGGAGGAGGAGGAGGAGGAGGAGGAAAATTTTATAGGAGAGGAGGAAGAAAGAGCAGGAAGCAGATAAAATGAAGGAGGAAGAGGAAGACGAGAAGGAGGAGGAGGAGGAGGAGGAGAAACAGGAGGATTAGAAATTGGAGAGACAGAGAAGGAGGAGGAGGAGGAGGAGGGATTAAGGTGACAGGGAGAGGAATTGGAGTGTAGGAGAGGAAGGAGGAGGAGGAGGAGGAAGAAGAAGAGGAAGGGGAAGAAAGGAAGGAAGGAAGGAAGGAAAGGGATTTAAAACGCACTGAAGTACATGGAATAAAAGAAAATAAAGGAATAAGAAGAAAACGAAGAAAGTGTAGAGAAAGGAAGGAGGAAGGAAGGAAAAGGGAAGAGGGAAAAGGAGAGAAGAATGGAGAGAAAAGGAAGAGAGGGAAGAAAGAAGGATTTGGAGGGAAAGTGTGAGATAGGAGAAGAAGAAAGGAAGAGAGGATAAGAAGAAACGGTGAGGAGAGGAAAGGAAAAAGAGAAAGGAGAAGGAGAAAGAGAAGAATGAAGAAGAGGAGGAGGAGAAAGAGAAGGCCGCGGAGAAAGAAAAAGTAAAGAAAGAGATATAGGATGGAAGAGAAAAGGAAGGAAGGAAGGAAGGAAGGAAGAAAGGAAGGAAGGAAGGAAGGGTCTCAAGAGGAACCTTAATAAAAAAAGGACTCCATATTGCTTGCGAGGAGGAGGAGGAGGAAGAAAGAAGAAGAAGAAGAAGAAGAAGAAGAAGAAGAAGAAGAAGAAGAAAAACAAGGACAAGAACAAGACAGATGAGGAGAAAAAAAGTGAAAGAGAGGAGACAAGTAGAAAAAACGAGAGAAAAGAAAAAAAATGCAAAAAAATAAGTGAGAGGAAAAGGCAAGAGAGGAAAGATTTGAGGACATCCACACATTGTTTTGCGTTGTTGGAGGCGTGGAAAGGTGCACACACACACACACACACACACACACACACACACACACACACACACACACACACACAGGGAGAGGGTTGCTGTGTGTGTAGGGGAGGTGGGAGTGTCAGGCGAGCTTCTGTGGCCTTGTTTGCCGGAATAATCGCGCTCACCACGGCCGGAGTCTGTTCAGGGGGAGTGACGAGCCGGTGTCGTGTTCCTGGCTGCCCTCTGTTCCTAATTGTCCCCCCTTTGTTTTCAAATAAAAGGCGGATCGCTGTGAACACTGATCCGTGTACGCAACTGGTCGCGTGTACATGACTGTCCCCCCAGTGTTGTCCAGCACGGAAGGGCATACTGTTTTATTCTTTCATAGGAAAAACATTCATGAATCCAGTGAAGGGGAGGGCCAATGAATAGCCTCCATGCAGTGATTCATGAGTAAATTTTCGGGAAGTAGTATCCTGCTATTAAAAAAAAAAAAAAAAAACTGTCGATGTGCATGCGCAGGCCCGTAATTCTGGCAGATTTTTGAAGGGGGCTTGAGGGCATCCTAGGTTCATGAGGTGGGGGTGGGGTGGGGGGGGGGCGAGCGAAGTAAGCAAACATGTCCTGTTGGGGGATGCGTGAGAACAGCTCTGTTTATCAAGTTGCTCGTGGTTTACCGATCCTCATATATTGATCGAAATATTTTAAGTTAATTACATGTATCACATAATTTAAATCTAAAGAAACCCATGATCACACAACACTAGAACAACTGAGCTGACAATACACTCGGAAGGAAAAACGAAAATCTCACCAAAAATCTCGTCCGGGCGGCGAACACTCCTTAACAAAAACATTTCAGAGCTATTTCAATTATACGTATCACATAATTTAAATCTAAAGAGACCCATGATCACATAACACTAGAACAACTGAGCTGACAATTTACTAGAAAGGAAAAACGAAAATCCCACCAAAAATCTCGTCCGGGCGGCCAACACTCCCTAACAAAAACATTTCAGAGCTATTTCAATTATACGTATCACATTTAAATCTAAAGAGACCCATGATCACACAACACTAGAATAACTGAGCTGACAATACACTAGAGAGGAAAAACGAAAATCCCACCAAAAATCTCGTCCGGGCGGCCAACACTCCCTAACAAAAACATTTCAGAGCTGTCAACTGATGCAAACCGATTTCCTTTCTCTTTTAAATGGAAACTCGGCTGCTGTACTTTCCAACACGTGGACAACAAACCCCCCGCCTCTGGCCCTCACTGTGATGGATAGTGACGTCAGTGCAACGTTGCCAGATTGTCGTACTCAGCTTCTTATATTTACCGACTTCCGACCCAAAAACTGTCTCGTGGACCCCAATAAGGAGATTCACTTATAATTATCGTTAAAATAGTTAATTCCTGATGTTTCTTGGCAATAGTTAGGCGTTAGAAACCGGTAAATACTATGCTCTGAGTACGGCAATCTGGCAACGGAGGGGAAGTTATTTTAAAAGTATACAAATGATCACCTTTCACTGAATTTCCTTAAAAAAATCTTTGGATCAAACTCTCCCTTGAAAAGTTCCTTGACACCAAATTTCCTTAGATATTCTTTAGATCACACGCTCCCTTGGAAATTTCCTTGAAGGCAAATTTTCTTGTGACACCAAAATTTCCTGTAACACCAAAATCTCCTTGTAACACCAAAATTTCCCTGACACCAAAATTTCCTTGTAACACCAAAATTCCCCTGTGACACCAAAACTTCCTTGTAACACCAAAATTTCCCTGACACCAAAATTTCCCTGTGACACCAAAATTTCCCTGTAACACCAAAATTTCCCTGTAACACCAAAATTTCCCTGTGACACCAAAATTTCCCTGTAACACCAAAATTTCCCTGTAACACCAAAATTTCCCTGTGACTCCAAAATTTCCCTATAACACCAAAATTTCCCTGTAACACCAAAATTTCCCTGTAACCAAAATTTCCCTGTGACACCAAAATTTCCCTATAACACCAAAATTTCCCTGTAACACCAAAATTTCCCTGTGACTCCAAAATTTCCCTATAACACCAAAATTTCCCTGTGACACCAAAATTTCCCTGTGACACCAAAATTTCCCTGTAACACCAAAATTTCCCTGTAACACCAAAATTTCCTTGTAACACCAAAATTTCCCTGTAACACCAAAATTTCCCTGTAACACCAAAATTTCCCTGTAACACCAAAATTTCCCTGTGACACCAAAATTTCCCTGTGACACCAAGATTTCCCTGTAACACCAAAATTTCCCTGTGACACCAAAATTTCCTTAAAACAGCACACGGGGGAAAGCTCTACAGGTAAAATGAATTCATACAAGGCCCAATGACCTGTATGTTGTATTATGTTGTATTTATGTTGCATTACGTGTATTATCGCTTCTCAGTACGAGGCATTGCAAGTCACCCTCACGTCACACGAAAACATAAACAAACACACCTGAGTTGAGGCATAAAAACGAACCAGTCTAAAAATAGCAAACACACATATTCAACTAATTCATCTTCGTACCTCAACTAAAACAACCAGAGCGAGGTATTAACACTCCATCCTGCTTTTGAGTGCTGCTGGGAACCGTACACACACACACACACACACACACACACACGCACATACACACATCGCTGTTTGTCCTGGCTGGCTGGGTGGTGAATGGGTCGGGGTGGGGGGGACGGCACATCAGCTGTTTGGCAGGCGGGCGAGCGAGCTAGCGAGTGGGAGGGAGTCATGGATTGTTTCTGAGAAGTGTGTCGAAATTTCTAAAGGGCGAGAGGGCGGAGGTGGAACGGTGGAAAAAGGTGGATAATGCAGGAGGAGGAGGAAGAGGAGGAGGAGGAGGAGGAGACAAGGAAGTATTGGGAGAGGAAGGAGAAGGTAGAGAATGGGAGTTAGAAGGGAAAGGGAAGAGGAAAGAAAAAAAAGAGCAGTGTTTGAGAGAGAGAGAGAGAGAGAGAGAGAGAGAGAGAGAGAGAGAGAGAGAGAGAGAGAGAGAGAGAGAGAAATAACAGTTGAACAAGCTTCTGTGTACAATCCTTACGGCGAAGTACACTCACATTAAATTTTATCGTACACACACACACACACACACACACACACACACACACACACACACACACACACACAGCTATATTCGGATGCCATTTTTATTATTATTTTATTTTATTTTATTGGTCAAGCTGAATCTGCAGGAGTGATGGAGGGATTTTCCTGGACGCGGGAGGAGGAGGAGGAGGAGGAGGAGGGAGATAGGAAAGTGGAGAGAATAAAGACATTGATATTAAGTAAAATTATTTCGTCATCTTTAACTATTTTGGTCTCTCTCTCTCTCTCTCTCTCTCTCTCTCTCTCTTCGACCTGTTTAGACACGTTTAGTTTAGCCCAACACGTCTCGACATGTATTTTCCGTTCGTCCAATCTTTCATACTATCTCTGTAACAGTCTGTATCTATGCTTAACTTACTACTTCTACGCTTTATAATACTAACAATAACAGGTTTAATTACTACTTCTACGGTTTTCAATACTAACCATAACAAGCGTTGGATATATGATAATGATGAGAGCGAATGTCATGGCGCCACTGTAAAACACTTGTCTGCGCCATGATGGGCTGGGGCCGAACACCATCCAGGCCCCTCAAGCAGGCTACCGGTGCTATACGCGTAGTCGTAAAAAAAATAAAAAATAAAATAAAAATAAAAATAAATAAAATAGTTATATATATTTTTTATGGTACGTTACAGTTCAAAAGGACAAACTAAAGTAGAGATAAGCTTCGTGAAAATGGAGATATAGGAAGAACCCACAAAACTTATTCTCTCCATCTTTAATCCCTTTTTTTTTTTACCATTTTACTTATTTTTTTTAGACTACCTTTGCGTTCTTTTTTTTTTAACTTATTTCGAATCACGAGTTCCTCCTTCCTTCTCCTCGTCTCTCTTCCCCTCCTCCTCCTCCTCCTCTTTCTCCTTCAACTCGTTCACTCAATCCACTTACTTGTTCTGCGTTTCTACTTTTTTTACTCTCCTTTTGCGTCCTTTTTTATTTCGATTCACGCCTTGTTCCTATACTTTCTCCTCGTCTCTCTCTCTTCTCCTCCTCCTTCTCCTTTATCTCACTCAGTCCATTTACTTGTTCTGCGTTTTTACTTTTTTTTCATTCCCCTTTTGCGTTTCTTTTTATTTCGATTCAAGCCTTCCTCCTCCCTTTTCCTTGTCTCACTCTCCTCTTCCTCCTCCTCCTCTTTCTCCTTCATCTCATTCACTCAATTCACTTACTTGTTCTGCGTTTCTACTTTTTTTTCATTCCCCTTTTGCTTTCTTTTTTATTTCGATTCACGCCTTCCTCTTCCTTTCTCCACGTCTTACTCTTCTTCTCCTCCTCCTCCTCTTTCTCCTTCATCTCACTCAACCCACTTACTTGTTCTGCGTCTCTTCCCTCTCGCTCTTATCCATCCTGACTGTGTGTAATCCCTTGTATACATCTTGTTCGGGGTGTGTTCTGACGCGCCCTTTCGGAATGTGTTTAAGTTAAGATCGGTATTGTCAGACGCTTCCAACCCTCACATCAGCTATTTCCAAAGGTCGAAAAGGAGGTTAATCGGGTTCTAATGAGTGTCTTTTTAGGTTCATGGTACAGAAGGAGGGTCAGACTACCAGAAGGGTCATAAAAGTACCCCTGGGAATGCTCAAAACTCCTACGAAAGCCTTGTCAAACACTTTCACCCTTCACATCAACTATTTCCAAAGGTCGAAAAGGGGATCAGTCGGGTTCTAAGGAAAGTCTTTTTAGGTTCACGGTACAGAAGGAGGGTTAGTCTACCAGAAGGGTCATAAAACTACTCCTGGGAATGCTCAAAACTCCTACGAAAGCCTTGTCAGACATTTCCACACCTCACGTCATTTCCCAAGGCCGAAAAGGAGGTCAATCGGGTTCTAAGAAAAGTCTTTTTAGGTTCATGGTACAGAGGGAGGGTCAGACTACCAGAATGGTCATAAAACTACCCCTGGAAATGCTCAAAACTCCTACGAAAGCATTGTCAGACATTTCCACACCTCACGTCATTTCCCAAGGCCGAAAAGGAGGTCAATCGGGTTCTAAGAAAAGTCTTTTTATGTTCACGGTACAGAGGAAGGGTCGGATTACCAGAAGGGTCATAAAACTACCCCTGGAAATGCTCAAAACTCCTACGAAAGCATTGTCAGTCATTTCCACACCTCACGTCATTTCCCAAGGCCGAAAAGGAGATCAATCGGGTTCTGATGAGTGTCGTTTTAGGTTCACGGTACAGAAGGCGGGTCAGACTACCAGAAGGGTCATAAAACTACCCCTGGAAATGCTCAAAACTCCTACGAAAGCCTTGTTAAATATGTGTGCTTGCCTGTAATGTTGAAGAATACTTGAAGTTTATAAATGGATGAAGGGCTTTAATAACGAGGATGTTAATAGGGTTTTAGTTGAAAAAGAACCGGGGAGGACACTATAGCACTGGATTTAAGCTAGATAAATTCAGAATCAACAAAGACATAGGCAAGAATCGGTTTACCAATAGGGTCGTGGAGGAGTGGAACAGGCTTGGCAGTCATGTTGTGAGTGCCAATACCATAGAAACATTCATGAAGAGATTGGGTGAATTCATGGATAGTGAGGTAAGGCGGGATTAGGCTTACAGGACAGTGAAACGGGTGAAATACTACAACATACAATACTGAATGAGTGAAGGCATTGGGAAGGGCGTGGGAAACTAAAGAAGAGATTGGGGCATTCGAGTTCACCAGACAGGGAAAGGAATTGAATACGAAGTGGAGGAAAAGAAAGTAGAGGAGAGAGGAAAGGAAAACAGTTGAAAAGGTAGAGGGGAAAGTAAAGAATAAGGAAAAGAAGAATGAGGAAGCAGAAGAGAAGGAAGAAAAGAAACAGGAAGAATATAGAATGAAGGGAGGAGAAGAAGAGAAGGGAGAAGTGAAGGAAAGGAAAGTAGAGGAGAGAGGAGGAAAGGAAAGGAGAGACGGTTGAAAAGGAAGAGGAAGGCAAGAAAAAAGGAAAGGAGGAAGAAAAGAATGAACGAAGAAATCATGAAAGGGAAGAGAAAGAAAAGAGAGAAGTGAAGGAAAGGAAAGTAGAGGAGAGAGGAGGAAAGGAAAGGAGAGACGGTTGTTGAAAAGGAAGAGGAAAGCAAGAAAAAGGAAAGGAGGAAGAAAAGAATAAACAACGAAATCATGAAAGGGAAGAGAAAGAAAAGAGAGAAGTGAAGGAAAGGAAAGTAGAGGAGAGATGAAAGGAAAGGAAAGAAAGGAGGAGAAGAAGAGGAGGAAGAAGTGAAGGAAAGGAAAGTAGAGGAGAGAGGAAAGGAAAGGAAAGGAAAGGAGGAGAAGAAGAGGAGGGAGAAGTGAAGGAAAGGAAAGTAGAGGAGAGGAAAGGAAAGGAAAGACTGTTGAAAAGGAAGAGGAAAGTAGAAAATAAGGAAAAAATGTATATATTGACCGACTGCCTGACTCTCTATCGCCTAACGTAGTCTTGCTAAAATCACTTGTTGTGTTTCCTTATGTGTGTTTCTCCGTTCCTGTGTTGTGTCAGTGTTTCTTTACCATCCTGCTCAAGCTCCTGAATGCAACACAAATATCTGATCTCTTTTGTTTCTCTATCCTTTGCTTTGTTGATTGTTTTTTTTGTTTTTTGTTTTTGTTTGGAAGTATTCGCTCGCTCGTTTGGCTCCCTTGTTTTGTGTGTGTGTGTGTGTCTGTTTGTATGTGTGTTTTTGTCGCCCTCCTTCAAGTGTTTGTGTGTGCGTTCCGAGAAGTCTTTAGTGTGTGTGTGTGTGTTTGTTTGTATGTGTGTTTTTGTCGCCCTCCTTCAAGTGTTTGTGTGTGCGTTCCGAGAAGTCCTTAGTGTGTCTGTGTGTGTGTGTGTGTGTGTGTGTGTGTGTGTGTGTGTGTGTGTGTGTGTCATAATAGTACAATTTTTACCGTTGATTTCTTTACTATTTCTCTCCTCTTCCTCCTCCTCCTCCTCTTCCTCCTCCTCCTCCTCCTCCTCCTATTCCTATTCCTTTTCTTCCTTTTTCTCTTCCCCTTCCTCTCCTAGTATTCCGTCTCATCTTCCTCCTCCTCCTCCTCCTCGTCCTCCTCCTCTTCCTCCTATTCTTCCTCCTTCTCTACATTTTCTCTTCCCCTTCCCATTCTATTATTCCCTCCTCCTCCTCCTCCTCCTCCTCTTCCTTTACCGTTCCGCACGAGAGGCAGTTTTTACTTACCACTAAGGCTGCGAGGAAGACCAGCTGGGTCCTCCTCCTCCTCCTCCTCCTCCTCCTCCTCCTCCTCCTCCTCCACAGCTGGGCTCGCCTCATTGAGTGCTTGATGGTGTACTATATTTTGCTGCACCTCCTCCTCCTCCTCCTCCTCCTCCTCCTTCTTCTGTGTATCTCTTCCTTTTTTTATCTTCTTCATCTTCTACTTCTTCCTCCTCCTCTTCTTCTTCTTCTTCTTCTCTCGTTTTTTCTTCTCTCTTTTATCGTTTCTATTTTCTTTATGATGTTTTTTTCTTCATCACCTCCTCCTCCACCACTACTTCCTCCTCCTCCTCCTCCTCCTCCTCCTCCTCCTCCTCTGGGTGATCGTGGTACAGTCGGGTTCTTGTATCTCCTAATGGCACCGGAATATTTTTTTTGTGACTCTTCTCCTCCTCCTCCTCTTCCTCCTCCTCCTCGGGTATAAACACGTTGACGAGGGTTTACTATGCCTCAGACTTGTTGTACTGGTGACTGGTGCATAACATCGACTTCTTGAGGCTCTTTGGTTCGTTTTTTTTGTTTTTTTGGTCAGGTTTGTTTTGTTCAGCTTTTTTTTTTGCCCTTTTTTGATACCCTTTGTGCCCTTTTTTAATACCGTTTGTGCCTTATTTATGCCTTTTTTTCCCCTTTGCTCCCTTTTTGTGCCCTTTTTATGCCCTTTGTGTGCCCTTTTTTAATGCCCTCTGTGTCCCTTTTTATGCCCTTTTGTGTCCCTTTTTTATGCCCTTTTGTGTCCCTTTTTATGCCCTTTTGTGCCCCTTTTTATGCCCTTTTGTGTCCATTTTTTGTCTTGTGCCCTTTTTTGATGCCCCTTTTGTGTCCCTTTTTATGCCCTTTGTTCCTTTTTTTCATTTTTGTTTCCTTTTTGTTCCCTTTTTGTGCTTTTTTGAGCCCTTTTTGCGCCCTCTTGTTCCTTTTTTGATACCCTTTGTGCCCTTTTTGTGCCCTTTTTGTGCCCTCTGATGCCCTTTGTGGCCTTTTTGTGCCTTTTTGTGCCCTTTCCGGGTTCCGGGGGGCACCATGAGCCAAGCAAGATGGCGCCACTATAGACACACAACGCCATAACGGGCTGGGCCGACCACCAAGCTCTCTAAAAAAGCCTATCGGCGCCATAGGGGGACCGTAAAACAAAAACAAAAAAGGATGTTGCTCAAGGGCCAATGAGACTGAAGTCAGCATCGAGGCCACGCGCAGCTATAGTGGCAACCCCCAGTTTTACCTTTAACTTGGTCTGGCCGCCTCCTTGAAGGTATATATAAGAAAAACGGAAAAACTAACAAACAGTGTATTGAGCGCCTGTCAGTAGCAAGGTACCTCAAGGGGCCATCCTCGACTTGATATACAGCGATGACGTGACGGCGCCATAACGTCCCTCACTGCGGGATGTGCTGCCGACGCGGAGGAGGCGCGGGGAGTCGTCAATACGAAAGATTCTGTGAAAGTATTCCGAGAGAGTTCGTAATGCTGTGTTTTGTTGGGCCCCAAAAGTAGCATTTAGAGACATGATTGTATCGCTATTACTTCATTTTTTTCCACTACCGAAGAGTGTGTGAGCTATTTTGAGGGTTCGTAATATTGTGGTTTGGTCCAGAAAGTATAGCTTATAGAGGATTGATTATATCGTTATTACTTTCCTGTTATCTTTTCTTTATTTAGTTCCAAAGATTATATGAAGCCATTTTGAGAGAGTTCACCATGTTGTGTTTTGTTTAGTCAAGCAAGTAATATTTTTGGTTGCTGATCATCGTTATTTATATTTATCTATTTTTGTCATTACCGAAGACCGTGTGGAGCCGTTCTGAGGGGTTTTGTACTAGTGTTTTGGTGTAGAAAGTGACATTTAGGGACTTGATTATATCGTTTTATCTTATTATCTTTTTTTTTACACTTACAAAGACTGTGTGAAGATATTTTGAGAAAGTTCGTCATATTATGTTCTGTTCGTTCCAGTAAGTATCATAGAGGGACCTGGTTTTCTGTATTGCTCTTTGTATTGTTTTTAATTTCACTGCCAAAGACTGTGTGAAGATATTTTGAGTAATTTCGTTATATTATGTTTTGTTCGTTCCAGCAAGTATCATAAAGGAACCTTGTATTGTTTTTAATTTCACTGCCAAAGACTGAGTGAAGATATTTTGAGAAAGTTCGTCATATTGTGTTTTGTTCGTTCCGGCAAGTATCATAGAGGAACCTTGTATTGTTTTTTTTCACTGCCAAAGACTGTGTGAAGCTATTATGAGATCGTTCGTCATATTGCGTTTTGTTCGTTCCGGCAAGTATCATAGAGGAACCTGATTTTCGGTATTACTCTTTGTATTGTTTTTTATCACTGCCAAAGACTGTGTGAAGATATTTTGAGAACGTTCGTCATATTGTGTTGTTTTGTGTGGCCCACCAAGTAACATTTTGTTGCCTTCATTAACAAACTACCGATGGGACTTTTCGTCAATTTTCAGATTCTTTGACGCACTGTTTGATTGATACAGGTGCCCTAAAAATAAAAATAAAAATAGCAAATGAAAATAAAAATAAAATAAAAATAAAAATAAAAATAAATAAAATAAAATAAAAAAATATAGAAGAATTGTGGTCTGCCGAAAAAAAAAAATAATAAAATAATAAAAATAAAGAAGAATTGTGGTCTGCCGAATAGAAAAAAAAATAAATAGAGGAATTGTAGTCTGCCGAATAAAAAACAAACAAATAAAATAAAAATAAAGAAGAACTGTGGTCTGGCGAATAAAAAAAAGATCGACCCAACCAACGCTGACACAACTGGCACAATCTTTTATTATTTTTTTTGTCTGGTACCACTGCTGATGATGATGATGATGATGCTGATGATGCGTTTGTGGGCACGCCTCGCCGACTCCTGGCCGCTGATTGGTGGAAAAAAATAAAGCACGTCCATCAGAGGTACCAATCAACAACAACAGCAACAACAACAACAACAACATATTTGTATTAAAGAAGACCATATTCCTCTTCTTCCTCATCCTCTTTTTTGTTGCTCCTCTCCCTCTCTTGTGTGAATATGTCCCTCCTCCTCCTCCTCCTCCTCCTCCTCCTCCACAACAACAAACCTACGTAACAACAACAACAACGTCACATTCAGACCCACATGGTGACGCAGAGTAATAATCGGGAGCCTCTACTGCCCACGAAAAGGGAAGAGGAAGAAGAAGAAGAAGAGGAGGAGGAGGAGGAGGGCGGCGCAGCTGAGGAGTCTCTTCATAACGCCTTCTTTATGTCACCATCTCTGCTGTCATGAAAGCCACCCCACTGTTACCGCCTGTCTGCCTTTCCGAGGACGAGGAGGAGGAGGAGGAGGAGGAGGAGGAGGAAGGGCAGAAGCAGCAGGAGGCAAGGTGGGAAGAAGGAATATCAGGTGGTGGAGAGCTTCTTAGTTTCCCGAAGACACAAGACACAGAGACTCGAGGATAACCAGACGCACAAAGAGAGGAGGAGGAGGAGGAGGAGGAGGAAGAAGAATATAGGCACAGAGGAAGGAGAGGAATAAGAGGAAATAGAATAAGGAAATAGAGGAAAAGGAATATGAAGGAGAAGGAGGAGGAAGAGGCAGGGAAAGAGGAGGAAAGAAGTAAGGAGGAGGAGGAGGAGGAGGAGAACGAGGAGGAACATTTTCTTCGTCAGTGTCTTCAGGTTTTCTTTTTTCTTCTTTTACTTTTATCTTATTTTCTCTCCTTCATATGTTCTTCTATTCTTTCCTTCTTCTTTCTCCCATTTCTCTTCTTCGTCGTTTTTTATTTAGTGTTTCCAGCTTTATTTTTTCCTTCTTCTTTTCTCTCTTATCTTTTCTTTCATACGTCCTTCTTTTCGTTCTTTTCCTTTTTCTCCGATTTCTCTTCTTCGTCTTTTTTTTTCTCCAGTGTTTCCAGCTTTTTTTCTTCCTTCTTTTTCTTTTTTCCTATTTTGTTTTTCTCGTTTTTCTTTGTTTGCTTCGTACGTTCCTATATTCATTCATTTTTCCTTCTCCCATTTCTCTCTTTCGTCGTCTATTTCTTTTGTCTTTTTCATTTTCCTTCTTTTTCATTTCTCTTATTTTGTTTTTCTCGTTCTTCTTTGTTTCCTTCGTACGTTCCTATATTCATTCATTTTTCCTTCGTCTATTTCTTTTGTGTTTTTCATTTTCCTTCTTTTTTATTTCTATTATTTTCTATTTCTGTTTCTTCCTTGTTCCTTTCGTGTTTTCCTGTCTATGTTCGTTCTTTCTTTTTTCTTCTCATTTCTCTCCTTCGGTCTTTTTTTATCAAGTTTCTCCTTTTTCCACCTCCTGTTTGCTTTCTGTCTCATTTCCTTCTCATTCATCTTTCTTAACTTTTCCTCCTCCGTCTTCTTTCCCTAATCCTTTGTCCCTTCCTTTCCGTCTCCTTCTCTCTTTATTTATCTTCGTCACCTTTTCTTTGTTTTCCTTCTTCTTTCAAATATAACTCAAGTGATAAACATAACTCTCTCTCTCTCTCTCTCTCTCTCTCTCTCTCTCTCTCATTAAGAAGAACAAGAACAAGAAGAACAAGAACAAGCACAAGAAAACGTGAATATAATAAAGATAAAATAATAAGTATATAATAAGTTAAACGGAAAGAGTAACAAGTAGAGAGAGAGAGAGAGAGAGAGAGAGAGAGAGAGAGAGAGAGTAATACGCTAATAGAGGTAACATGGCGTCGCTAAGTAGTGGACGAAGGGCGATAATGAATAAAAAGCTGCGAAGGGCCATTAACTTTATTGACCTTTGTTCGTGTGTGCGTGCGTTATTACACACACACACACACACACACACACACACACACACACACTCACACACACACATATAGGACAGCGGAAATTGTGTATAAGTTGCAATCGATTTTATAACAGTTATCCCGACACTACTGTTGAGACGTTTTTCTTTTTTTTTCCTCTCTCTCTCTCTTGTATTAGAAGTAGAAGTAGAAGTAGAAGAAAGAAGAAATAATGAAATAAGACGACGACGACGACGACGAAGAAGAAGAAGAAGAAATTAGAAAAAAGAATTATGGAATGTATAAGAGAGAGAAAGAGGATGGAAAGTAAAAAAATAAAAGGAAAAAATGAAAAGCGTGAAAAACAGAGGAAAATAAAAGACGAGGAGAAAGAGAAACAACGGTAAGGTAAAAGTGACCAAAGAAGCTTATAAAGAGAAAAGTAGGATAAGGAAAGACTTGAACCCCGAGTGGCAACATTAATTACTCAACCAGCGAGCGTGTTAAAGACTTCCCGTGACCACCACCAGAGGGCAGCACCGAGGAAGGGGAGTCGAAACTGCGTACGGAACCTTTGAAGCCTCGGTGAAGCCTCGACTCTCGTATCAACACAAAGAAAACACCACGCTAAGAGTCACTTCGCTATGTCACTCACAACGAACTTCATCCTTACGTAACGACAGACGCAAGATTGTATAACGAAGACATGAGGTTCGTTTTACCTGCTAAGAGTCGCTACGCTATGTCAGTCTCACAACGAACCTCATCCTTACGTAACGACAGACGCAAGATTGTATAACGAAGACATGAGGTTCGTTTTACCTGCTAAGAGTCGCTACGCTATGTCAGTCTCACAACGAACCTCATCCTTACGTAACGACAGACGCAAGATTGTATAACGAAGATATGAGGTTCGTTTTAACGGAATTCAAACTTATCTACGTGCTTAAGGTCCATAGTATTTAACGTATCGGGCT